>NW_007727771.1:72497-79305 GCF_000696425.1 Galeopterus variegatus
CGGGGCGGGGACCCGAGGCAGCGGCGGTGCTCACGACTCCTCCGGTCGGTTAGGGGCGCCAGGGCCGCCCCTCGCCGCCGGGGCGCTTCGCGGGCCGGTCTTTGTCTCCCCGAGCGTCCCCCGGTGCGGCGTGCGGGTTCGTCTGACTCCTTCTCTCACGTCTCCCCGCCGGAGCTGCTGCCTCCGTGTAGGTTTGGGCGCTGGACTCACAGTTCGAGGGCTGGACGCGGGAGAGGGGGACGCGGGAGAGGGGATGCGGGAGGACTGGGCTGGTCGCTTCTTGATGAACACGTTTTCTTTCCTTAAAATGACTTTTTCCCAAGTTCTCGAAACTTTGGAGTGTTTTGTTGTTTTGTTTTTCCTTGAGCCTCCAGATTCAAAATTCAGGGAAGGCGCTAACGTTGTGATTGGAGACAGTCGTGTGGCTGGCGGCTGTTTGGAGCTTTGAGTTGAAAACGTTTCCGTGAGTGTGTGGTTGAGATTTCTTTTCCTGTTTTTGCAGTGGTTTGGGTTTGTTTGATTGGGATTACTTTTTCTTTGCGAAACGGGCGAGTTTGGTTTTATCATTTGTGGGAATGTTTGTTCATTGAGAACTGGCGGATTTCATTGTGCTCCTGCTTTGTTAGCATCAAGACTGTGAAATCGAGTAAATCAAGTTTGAGTAAGTTCTGGGTGAGGGTTATCGTGTATGCCTGATAAGTCTAAAATTACTGTATGTTTGCGTTGTGTACATGTTCAAGTGAGTATATGCGAAAGCGCCAGAAACACCAAACTGCATCCCCATGCCGGCCAGCCACCTCCCCTCCCCACCAAACTACGTAAATGAAAGGGATTATATTTCCCTGATAAGCCGAAAACAGCATAACTGGAGTACATTCATATCTGTAGAAAAAAAGGATTAATAATGTAATTTAGGCATCAAATCCTTTTGTGAAAAAACCCCAAAAAACAAACACCTCGGGCTGGCCATTTAGACCAATAGGTAGAGCATGGTGCTGATAACACCAAGGTCCAGGGTTCAGAACCCTGTACCGGCGAGCCGTCAAAAAAGAAAAGAAACAAAGAAAAGAAAGCAAAATTAATTCCAGAGCTCCTGACTAAAAATATTGTGAACTGGGTTGAGCTTGCTGATTTTTTTTTTTTTTTTTTTTTAATTTTTAGCATTGAGGTGTATGTATATTGCAGTTGCTTTGGATTTCTTAATTTCTGTGTAATGGCAGAATGAAAGAAACACTAACTCTTCTGGGTAAAAGGTAAAAAGCTCTAGTAGACAAATGTGTCTTAGTTTTTGCTAGACCCTAGTGCTCAGAGTGCTGTAGGCAAAGGGCATTTTGAAGCGAATACGTAGAAGTTATATGGAAGTTCTGTTAATATTTGTCCTGATCTGTAATGCCTTAATATTATTTACTACTTGTCTTAAACCATTGTGCGTTTTTCCAAAGCATTGCAAACAAGCATATCAAACATCTTTTCCAAAAGTCAGCACTTTTTCGGTTGTGAGACTTCAGAATTGGTTTGCAACTTGCTCTAGGTTAACCACACCACAGTTCTCTTAGAAAAGGAGCAAAGGACCCATTAATTTTCTCCTTGTTCAGTTCATGAAGGTAAAATTGAGATTTAGCCATTAATCCAAAGGATTTAAGAAGTTTACATATCTCTAATGTAACAATCTTACTTACAAGTGAGTACTGTTATCCTTTGTTAATTAAGTTTTATTCTTTTTTTTTTTTAACATGAATATTGTCATATAAGTGTTGTATTTATTTATTTACTTGTTTTTGGCACCTGGCCAGTACAGGGATCAAACCCTGGACTTTGGTGTTATCAGCACCACAGTCTAACCCAACTGAGCTAATTGGCCAGCCCCAAATAATTTTTGTTCTTATTCCATATTTGTATAAATCAGCCAAAGGGAAGGAATGCAGGGTTCTGGCTCTGATTAGCCCCCTCCAGCTCCAGGCTTGCCTATCAATTCGGTAATTGGCATCTTGGACTACAAGATATATATTATTAAAATCCAGGACATCAGTCTCAATAAATACATAATGTTTGTTCCATGCCTAATTTAGCAAAGTGATCAATTCCGAAAAACTTGCTTTATTCAATATTTGTTCACATTTCAAAATTAATGAGTTAGAGACAGTGTTATAATACCAAGGTCAAGGGTTCGGATCCCCATCCTGGCCAGCTGCCAAAATAAGTAAATAAATAAATAAATTCAAAACTAATGTGATGTGTTTTTTTATTTGTACTGTAATGAATCTGGATGGATAATTAAATGCAACTGGGGATATAAATTACTTATTTCTAAATTCATGCTTGTTTTGTATAGAAACACATGTTGCTCCTGTTCAAATTAGAAAAATTTGGACAGAGAGGGTAGTATTATTTTTGTAAAAACATTCCTTTGAGAACAGGTTTGAGAAGATAAATTTAGGCTAATGTCATTAACCTAAAATTTAGGCATAGAAGACAGTTCTGAACTGTGATACCAGCTAAGTGCCAGCTATTGTTTTTCAAACGTGCTACTACTACAGCTGATGAGTTCAGATTGTGTGGAAGTAAGGACCTATTAAAATGTATTGTTCATCTCACCCTTAAGTCTGAGCATTGCTATTTTCTACAGCTCTCAGGAATGAATGACCAGATAGTCAATACTGCCTGGCATACAGTAGTACATTCTTGCGTTTTGCAAAAACTGCAGTTGGCTGACAGCACTCCTTGACAATAGAGGTTATTTTATCTTTGAGAGCTGTGGAATGTGTTGCCCAGAGGGTTTTCCTAAGACAAGGGTGAGATGATCTCTTCACAGATAACATTTTACTTCTAAAGAAATGAAGTGTAGGGATGAATGAGTAGAGCACTCAGTTAAAGCTTATTCTTTGAGGCTGTGTTGCTGTAGCACCAACACAATTTGGACAAAAGTGTTTTGGTGCACATAGTCATTCTGCAAACTATTTTTTTTTTTAAATCAAATATGTCTGGCACTGATCTAGATATTGAAGATACAGAGATGAATACTACACTTTTTTTTTTTTTGCTTTCAAAATGCTTTTTAACATGCTAAAAAGGTTTAGCAATCTTGAAATTATCTAAAATCTTTGAAAACAAAGAAGTGTATAGGATTTCATAGTAAGTTTTGATGTTTTTCCTCTATAGAAATGGAATAAACTTCACACACCCCTATTTTTTGTTTTGTTTTGGCAGCTGGCCTGTGTGGGGATCTGAACTCTTCTTATTGAGCTCTAACCAACTGAGCTAACCCAGTCCCTCCCACCCATATTCTCATCCTCTAATTTCTAAACTATAACTCCCAAAGAGTTATAAAAATTATTTTCATCCACATCTTTGTAGGATTTATCAGTTTTGACTGAATTTATAAGCTATTTAACTAATGAGTCATAACATTCCTTTTGGGAATGTTCAGAGTAAAGTGGAGCTAGACTCTATTTTTAGGGAATTCCCTTTGACTGATCCTTGGATCTGGGATTTCTAATTGCCCATCCAGAGTAGGTGTTTATTTGGATTCAAATTTTTCCTTCCTAAAAATACTCTCCTCTTGGGTTCTAATTTTCTCTTCTTTCTCTCTGGCTCTTCCTTCAGTTCTCCTCCAGCTACCTCTCCTACTAGATCTTTAATTGATGGTCTTTCTCAAGTCTTCCTCTCTTCTTACTCTAATCTTTTTTTTTTTTTTAATTTATTTTTTTATTTTGTCAATATACAATGTAGTTGATTATTATGTCCCATCACCGAAATTCTTACTCTAATCTTATTCATTCTGTGGCTTCAGTTACCATCTATGTTCTGAATACTCCCAAATTTTTATCTGTAGGCCAGACCCCTTTTTAGATCTTTGGCTGCCTGCTCAACCTTTTCTACTGAGATAATCAGAGGTAATTTGAATTGAGTTGTTCAAACTGAACTCTTAATCTTGGCTCTAAACCTCAACCTTCTTCAGTGTACTCTGTTTCATTAAGTGGCTCTATCACCAATTTACTGAGGCCAGACTCTTAAAATTAATTCCCACCTCCAGTCTCCCCATCCTAGGCCAGGCCGCCCCTTCCTAAGACTATCTTTTTTTTCTTTTTTTTCCTTTTTTTTGTCTTCTTTTTACTGACCGGTAACGGGATCGCAACCCTCGTTGTCGCGCCCATACCGGGGACCGGCAATGGGATCGCAACCCTCGTTGTCGCGCCCATACCGGGGACCGGCAATGGGATCGCAACCCTCGGTGTCGCGCCCGCACCGCACTCAGCCAGTGAGCGGGAACCGGTCTCCACATGGGATCCGAACCCTCGGCAGGAGCGCGCCGCGCTCCCAAGCGGTGCACTCTCCAGTGTGCCACCGGGCCGGCCCCTAAGACTATCTTATAGTCATTTCTAAGTGGTCTTTCCTCATTCACTCTTAGTTTTAAAATCTAACATAAGATATTTAAGACAGAAAAAGTAATAAATAATACAATAAATACTTGTGTATCCACCTTGCTGCTTAAGAAATAAAATGTTACCATTCAGTTGAAGTCCTCTGATTCCCTACTTGATTGCATCCTCCACCCCACCCGTTATAGTCCTCCTTATCAGCAGTAATCACCAACTTGATTTATGATTTCCTTGCATTTCTTTATACTTTTACTACATATGTGTTTATCCCTAAGCAATATACCCTTTCTTTTCATAGCAGCTAAAATTGTCTTCATAAAACAAGTCTTTTTTTTTTTTTTTTTTTTTTTTATAAAGATGACCGGTAAGGGGATCTTAACCCTTGACTTGGTGTCAGCACCATGCTCAGCCAGTGAGCGAACCGGCCATCCCTATATGGGATCCGAACCTGGGGCCTTGGTGTTATCAGCACCGCACTCTACCGAGTGAGCCACGGGCCGGCCCAAAAACAAGTCTTTATTAATCAAGTCACTTATCAAAAACTTACATTGTTTTTCCTTTATTGTTGAATTTTTATTCAACAAGGTGTGATCTGGCCTTGCCTACTTCCCCAGCATCATTTGTTTTTACATTCTTTCTTATTTTGTATCATCTAGCTATACTGTGATCTTGATTGTTTCCTAGTCTCTGAAAGTTCGAAGCTCATCCAAGGGCCTTGCACATGTTATTGTTAATCTCTCTGCCTGGAAGGCAGCTCCTTATTCTTTAGAACATGCTTAAATGTCACTTCTGCAGAAAAACCTTTCTGATCTTCCCAGATTAGGCTAGCACCCTGTGCTTCTCCTTTGTGGAATTTATCACAATTTTCATTTAATTGTATAATGCATGTCTCACAATTTGAATGTACTGTTGTGGGGAAAATAGAATAATTTAGTCAGGCACCCGCCCCCCCTCCACCTTAGGTCCGGTTGGGGGTCTTGCAGCACCTCTCTTGTAAACAAGTAGTGAGTGTGTGGTTGGAGTTAGTGCACATGTGCACCCATGTATCTTTTTAGTTTGTTGCTATTGTGTGTTCTTCAGTGTGAAGAAAAGCTGGCAGGCAGAGCTCCCGTCTAAAAATAGAACAAGTTTACTCTGCCGGCAGCTGCTCAGTTTTTCTTTGGACTTTGCAGTAGCAGTTGAGTTTCTGAGTTTTCTCTTTGGACTGCCTAACTCTCAGGTGTGTGTGTGTGTGTGTGTGTGTGTGTGTGTGTGTGTGTGTGTGTGTTTTGCCGGTTACTACCTGCGTGTGAAAGGTTTGTGAACTTCAGACCCAGCTCTAGCTCTACAACTGTGTATTCTATAAAGTCAACAGTAATGTCTACCTTGGAAGCCCAGTATCTCCAGCACCTAGCTCATAATTCATTTATGTATTCAACAATTATTTGGGTGCCTAATAATTTTTTATTTATAGTTGCTGGTTGTAGTGAAGTACTTCTGACAAAGCTTTTGTGCTTTGAACTAGAAGCCTCATTTTTGTATGTTGTTTTTCCACATTACTGGTCCTCTATACTGAGACAGTGCTAGGTCCTTAGTAAATAGTTGTTAATGTAAACTTACCAATAGCCATGACCTGATCAATCTTCAGCAGTTTTAATAGACCAAAAATATGGTGATCGTCCATGGCATAATATATTCAACATTGGGGAATACTGTCTCCCAGGAAGACTATCTCTGCTAGGCTTAGGATGTCAGGTGGAATAAAGAAATTGAAGATTAGGGTTTTTTCTTTGACATACTGTATCTAGTTCTAATATTGATTTCTTCCCATTTGCTGGGCCAAGGGTCAGTATAATTAATGTCCCAAGGAAGGTGAAGTTGACAGTTTTGTATTTGAATATTTCACTTCATTGACTTTTGTTTGTTTGTTTGTTTTTGGCAGCTTGCCGGTATGGGGATCCAAACCTGTGACCTTGGTGTTATTAGGCTATGCTCTAACCAACTGAGCTAACTGGCCAGAAACTCGCCTCCCCACTTTTTTTTTTTTTTCAAGCCAGTCAAATTTAGCAGTGAGGGGTTATATATCAACTTTAGTGGCACTAATGTTAATAACTTCTTATAACCCACTACCATTGGGCCAGGCTTCATTGACTTTAAAAATTGTTTTTTGGGGCTGGCCCGTGGCTCACTCGGGAGAGTGCGGTGCTGATAACACCAAGGCCCTGGGTTCGGATCCCATATAGGGATGCCCCCCCCCCCCACTGGATGAGCGTGGTGCTGACAACACCAAGTCAAGGGTTAAGATCCCCTTACCGGTCATCTTTAAAAAAAAAAAAAAAAAAAATTGTTTTTTGGAGTAGGTAATATATTATGTGATGCAAAATCCTAAAGGTATAAAAGGATATACTGTGAAAAGTAAGCTTGCTCTTTTTTTTTTTTTTTTTTTTTTT
>NW_007727771.1:79506-88405 GCF_000696425.1 Galeopterus variegatus
TTTTTTGTCTTTTTCCGTGTCCGGCAACGGATCGCAACCCTCAGTGTTGCCCCCGTACTGGACCGGGGACCGGCAACGGGATTGCAACCCTCGGTGTTGCTCCCGCGCCTCGCTCAGCCAGTGAGCGGGAGCCGGTCCGTATGTGGGATCCGAACCCTCGGCGGGAGCGCCACCGCACTCCCAAGCAGCGCACTGTAGCAGTGCGCCACCGGGCCGGCCCTCTTTTTTTGTTTTAAAGATGACCAGTAAGGGGATCTTAACCCTTGACTTGGTGGTGTCAGCACCATACTCTCCCAGGTGAGCCAACCGGCCATTCCTATATAGGGATCCGAACCCGTGGCGTTGGTGTTATCAGCACCACACTCTCCCAAGTGAGCCATGGGCCGGCCCTTAGTTGTACCTTTTTAAATTACCATAACTTGGCTAGCCAGTTAGCTCAGTTGGTTAGAGTGCAGCCTTATAATGCTATGGCCATGGGTTCAGATCCCCTTGACTGGCCAGCCACCAAAAAGAACAAAATAAAAGAAAAAATAAATTATTCTAACTTTACAATACATGTCTACAGGAGGTTGTAGTATATCCTCATTACTCTTTCAGAAATTTCCCAACCATTCTTGCTATTTATTTTTTTCCACATTAACTTTAGACTCAGAAAATTCAATTGGCATTTTTTCAAATCAAGATTGCATTACATTTTAGATTAATTTAGGGAGAACTAACATCTTTTTTTTTGGTGGCCAGTATGGGAATCTGAAAACCCCTGACCTTGAAGTTATAACACCATACTCTAACCAACTGAGCTAACCGGCCAGCCCTGCAAGAACTAATACCTTATTATGATGGCTTTTCTATCCAAGAACATGGAATGATTATCCATTTAAGTTTTTTATGTTCCTTGGTAGTATTTTTAAGTGTTTTTCATTTAAATCTTGTCCATTTCTTGTTAGGCTTATTCCTATTTCACCTACTTGTTGCTATTGTAAATGGGTTCTTCTCTTCAGTTATATTTATATTGTTTGTAACTATCAACTTCAGTTATATTTATATTATATATGATTATCAACTTTTCAGTGACTTTCTGCATAGCCTTAAAATGAAATTAAACACCAAGCCCACATAGTATAGGGAAAAGATTATTAGGTCCTGAGTTATATTCTAGGCTTTACAACTAACTAGTTGTGTTACCTTAAGCAAGTTATCATGATCTTTAGTGTCTTCCTCAGTAAAATAAGGCTATTAGTCTCATATTGTACTGTCAGACAGTGGACCACTGCATAATTAGCATCCACACCGGTATTATCTGTGAACTGTAAAAGTAATGTCTTAAAAATATGTATGACCTTTTCAAATGTTTATGTAGATGCTGTTGTGATAAAGTACAGATTCACTTTAAAACTTTACCAGTTTGTAGTAGTTTTTTAACTTCATTTGTTTTCTCCAGACATAATAAATGTATGACCATTATTACATAGGACTCCAAGAAATCTTTTGCTATGTAGGGTGCATAAATTCAAAAAGTTGGGGGCTACTGGCCTTGCCAATCTCTAGAGTTTCTTTCATTACTAACAGTGTGTGAATCTGTGAAACTGTAAGTGTGTTTGTGGAAGATGTGATTTTTTTTTTTTTCCCTAAGATAATGATTGTTAACCTTATAATGTCAGAAATGTTAGTTTTAGAAGGATGTAATTTTTAAAGACCTGATTGAGTAGCCTATCGAGATTTGTATTGAAAATACTTTAGTGTGAAGGGTCATGCGTACTTTCTTATTATTTTATTGTATTTTATTTTATTTTTTGGTAGCTGGCCAGTATGGGGATCTGAATCTGTGACCTTGGAGTTACAAGGCTGTTCTAACCAACTGAGCTAACTGGCCAGCCTCCCATGTAGTACTTCTGAAAGGGAATTTATTATATGTGTGTCTAATTCAGATAGCTTACTTTGACCTCACATTCCAATTTAGTAGTAGAAGTTCATGTTATTCAGAGTGAAAACTTTGTATTTATTATAGATTGAGCGTTTCAAACAGATGTGAACTTCTCAGATTCACTTGGAAAGGAAAGCTTTCTTTTCTTTTTTTTTTTTTTAAAGATGACCGGTAAGGGGATCTCAACCCTTGGCTTGGTGTTGTCAGCACCACGCTCAGCCAGTGAGCAAACCGGCCATCCCTATATAGGATCTGAACCCGTGGCCTTGGTGTTATCAGCACCGCACTCTACCAAGTGAGCCACGGGCCGGCCTGAAAGCTTTCTTTTGAGTTGGAAAAATTGTTAGGATGGGGGGGGTCTCTCTCTCTTTTTTTATTTATTTTTTTGACTGGTAAGGGGATTGCAACCCTTGGCTCCGTGTCATCTGCACCACGCTAAGCCAGTGAGCGCACCGGCCACCCCTATATAAGATCTGAACCCGCAGCCTCGGCGCTATCAGCACCGCACTGTCCCGAGTGAGCCACGGGTCCAGCCCTCATTATTTTTTTTAATTGAATTGTGTTATCTGAAGCCATTATATCCTATTATATTTGAACTTGAAAAAGAAAAGATGGAAAATAATGTTTATGATTTGAGGATATATCCTGGAAGGAACATTGTATATGTACAGTTTGCAAAGTGTTCTGCTGAATAGATGTATTTTGGTTACCAGTTAATGGTAGTTACCAGTTCAGTTAGAATTTAAAGCGGCCTTAGCATTTTTTTTTTTTAAGATGACCGGTAAGGGGATCTTAACCCTTGACCTGGTGTTGTCAGCACCACGCTCAGCCAGTGAGCCAACCGGCCATCCCTATATAGGGATCCGAATCCGTGGCCTTGGTGTTATCAGCACCACAGTCTCCTGAGTGAGCCATGGGCCGGCCCTGCAGCCTTAGCATTTTTAACCTCAGATAGAATGCTCTTAATAGTTAGAAACTTTATTTTTTACTGGTTTTTATTTATTTTGCTCAAGGAAAAAAAAATTTTTTTGCCTTCATGGTTTGAAATTATATACATATCAGGGTAGTTTCTTGAGTTAGATAAGAAAATGGAGATAAGGGATCAGTGTTCAGGATAGTGGTCTTAGATAGATTCCAGTTTAGCTAATCTTCAAGCCGTAAAGTAACAGATTATTTTGGGTTTAAAAAATCCATCTAGTGGGCCGGCCCGGTGGCGCACTGCTACAGTGCGACGCTTGGGAAGTGTGGCGGCGCTCCCGCCGAGGGTTCAGATCCCACATACAGCCCAGCCGCTCACTGGCTGAGCGAGGAGCGGGGGCAACACCGACGGTTGCGATCCTGTAGCCGGTCCCGGTCCGGTACAGGCATAACACTGAGGGTTGCGATCCGTTGCCGGTCACGAAAAAAGACAAAAAAAAAAAAAAAAATCCATCTAGGACCTAGAGAGAATTATATTAAGTGAAACAAGTCAGGCACAGAAAGAGAAATATCCCATGTTCTCACTTATTGGTGGGAGCTAAAAATAAATAAATAAATACACACACACACACACACACACACACACACACAAAACTGAGGGGCGGGGGAGAAGACATAACAATTGAAATTCCTTGAAGTTGATACGACAAGCATACAGAAACGACATTGTTGGGAGGGAGGAGGGAGAGGGAGGAGGGAGGGAGGTTTTGGTAATGGGCCACATTAATCAACCACATTGTATATTGACAAAATAAAATAAATAAAATAATATTTTTATTTTCCAAAAAAAAATAATAATAAAAAAATAAAATAAAAAACCCATCTAGGGCTATATATTAATATTCATTATTACTCAAGAGGTCTGTTGAGTTTGTACTCAATTTCATGGGCGTATTCTTATTCCAACAGAGGAATCCTAGCTATGAAGGAGAGAAAATGACACAGTGATTAGGACAAGAAGTATGAGTTTTGTAGTAGCCTTTTCACATGTCAAGTAAATATTTGATAGAACACACTTGTAATGGATACTGATAAGTTTATGATGGCTGTTTAATAATTTTTCAGGGCCGGCCCGGTGGCGCACTGCTATAGTGCGCCGCTTGGGAAGCGTGGTGGCGCTCCCGCCGAGGGTTCGGATCCCACATACAGACCGGCCGCTCACTGGTTGAGCGAGGGGCGGGAGCAACACCGAGGGTTGCGATCCCGTGGCCGGTCCTGATCCGGTACGGGCGCGACACTGAGGGTTGCGATCTGTTGCCGGTCACAAAAAAAGACAAAAAGGAAAAAAAATAATAATAATTTTTCAAATAAAGGTAACTCCTTCCAAATAATGCCAGGCAATAACCATTAGGGAGTAATAGCAACAACTGTGTATTTCAAGGGAATATTAGGTATATTAATTTTCTTTTTTGCTTCTGTACCATTTTATAGGGGGTCTCTGAAGGAATGAGAAGAGCAGCGCTGTCGATACTAAGCTGTTATAATGTCAGAGTACTGCTGTCCTTTGACATATATTTACAAATTAAGAATTATTCTCTGGACTCATAATTCCATATTTTACTCTGGAGTGGAATGTTTTATTAGTTCTACCTTGGACCACTCTACCGAAGGGGATGCAGTAACTATACCAAGGTTCTGTGAGATAGTTTTATAGCATAAATATCAAAATCTAGGCTCTAGCAAGGTTTGGATTATAATATTTATACTATTCTGTATATATCCATTACTTAATTAGGTCTTTATGATTATATGCAAATATTACAAAATTTTGTACCCTAACCTATTTTTTAAATTTCTCTTGAGGCTTTCATTGCATAGTAAAGCCAACTCCATTATTACATGTTTATTGTAGAAAATATTGAAAAGCATATAAAAGAGAAGAGATCATACATACGCAGCCATTAATGTTGATATATTTCCTTTTTTTTTTTTTTTCCTTTTTGTCTTTTTTTGTGACTGGCAACGGATCGCAACCCTCAGTGTCGCGCCCGTACCGGACCGGGACCGGCAACGGGATCGCAACCCTCGGTGCTGTGCCCGCACCTCGCTCAGCCAGTGAGCGGGCCGGTCTGTACGTGGGATCCGAACCCTTGGCGGGAGCACCACCGCACTCCCAAGCGGCGCACTGTAGCAGTGCGCCACCAGGCTGGCCCAATGTTGATATATTTCCATTCAGGCATATTATCATTTTGTGTTTGTTTGTTTTTGGTGGGTTTTTGTGGGTCACAATTTGTTTTTGTTTGTGTTTTTTTAAAAGATGACCGGTAAAGGGATCTTAACTCTTGACTTGGTGTCAGCACCACGCTCTCCCAATTGAGCCACGGGCTAGCCCTTGTGGGTCACAATTTGGTGGCCCTTATTCAGCTTGTAAGTTGTTTGGCTCAATATTATTTGAATTTTTTCCTTTCTTTTTCTCACAGATAGCAAATGTCTTGATTTAAATTTTTTTATTATTATTATTGGCTGGCTGGTCTGCTCAGTTGGATAGAGCATGGTGCTACGAATACCAAGGTCTAGGGTTCGATCCCTGTACCAGCCAGCTGCCCCCCAAAATAAATAAAACAAATAAATGTTTTTTTGGTAGTTGCCAACATAAAAAAAGAAGACAGGTAGGCGAGTCCGTTGATACAACCCTTTTGGGAACTACTCATCTACTAAAGCTGATACACGTGTACCCATATGACTAGCAATTCTGCTTCTAGTTACTCAACAGAAATGCATACATGTTTTCACCAAAGACATATATGGAATGTTCATAGCAGCATTGTTCATAATAGTCCCAAACTGGAAACTGCTCAAATGCCCATCAGCAGTAGAATGAATGAATTGTGATATATTTATTCAATAGCAATACAATGAAACAAAGAGAATGAACAGATTAGAGTTAAATGCAACAAGATGGATGTTATCAAATGATGTTGAGCAAAAGAAGCCAGACACAAGAGTATATTCTTTGTGATTCTAACTAGAGGATCTGTTCTGTATGATTCCTTTTATAAAACTTAAAAACAGGTTAAACCAGTGGTTCTCAGTGGGGGACAATCTTTTCTCCTAAGGGTCATTTAGCAATATCTGGACATATTTTTGGTTGTCGCAACTGGAAGAGGCCAGGGATGCTGCAGAGCGTCCTACAGTGCACAGGACAGCCCCCCACCCCAACAGAGAATTATCCAAAATGTCAATAGAGCCAAGACTGGCCCAAATTAAACTAATTTACATTGTTAGAAGTCATGTTGGTAGTTTCCCTTGGGTAGTAAGGGACATGGTGGCTCTGGGTGGCTGGTAATGTAATGTTTTTTTTTTTTTTGATCTCCATGCTGCTTACGTGGGTGTGTCCAGTTTGTGAAAATTCATTGAGCAGTACACTTATGTTGTGCGTCTTTCTGTAGGTGTTTTATATTTCAGTTGAAAATTTACCAAAAAAATCAGATATCACATAAAAATCCAGGTTGAGGAGTTCTTTTGAAAGATTTGACAAGCTGGTAACTCCCATAGCTGGAGCTGCTAATAAACATAGCCCTCTTTAGATGGCACCTGTGTTCTCCATTTGCTCCAGGCCCTGTTTTCTTGTTTCAGTTAGTTATTTGTATCACCTTACTGGTATCTAGATATTAACATTTTTTTAAAAACAGCATTACTGAGATATAATTTACATACCATACAGTTCATAGTTGTTTTAAAGTGCACAATTCAGTGTTTTTAGTATATTTACAGGTTTATATGGCCATCACCATAATCTAATTTTTTTTTTGATAGAAATCTCTTTATTGAAGATATTTTTGGGCAACCAAACATAGTTTAGCAAATGCAATTTGAGAAGCCTACAAGAAACAGCCCATTATAAAGATTATTTAATTGTGAATCAGAGAACTTGAGTTTTAATCCGTTCTCCTTAACTTTGTGCACTTGGACAATTCAGTTCCTCTCTGAGTTTGTTTTTTCATCAAGACAAGGTCGTCAAGCCCTTTCTGTCATGCCAGGTTCATCTGCATTCCCATGCTCCCCTCCATGGCCAGGTCACCAACCTCCTGCATGCATCCCTTCCAGACCATCCCTGACCATGCTTAACCAAAATCCCATAATCTAATTTTACAATGTTTTTTTTTTTTCTCCAAAAATAAATCTCATACCCATTAGCAGTCCCTCCCCATTTCCCCACCCTACTCTCCTCCTGGGTAACCACTAATCTCTCTGTACAATTTTAGACATTCGAATTTTGTCTATGTAATTTTGAATTGTTATTTAATTGTAGACATTTAAATTTTGTGATCTGTTCTAGAACAAAATTTATAATTGTATAATATTTCATTATAGAGGTTATACCATAAATTATATAAAATTCTTCTTATAATAAATGTCCTGCATTTATTTAGGATAAATTACTAGATATGGGATTACTGATTAAAGGCTGTAAATATTTTAAAGTTCTTGATAAATATTGCTGAGATGCTTTCCAGAAAGGTAGTACCAGACCATACTCACCATCAATGTATGATGGTGTTTTTTAGAAATCGTACTGTAAACCTAGACATATTGGAAATATTATACATTTATTTTTATTTTGTCTTAGACGTGTTCACTTTCCTAGTCTAAGCCTTGTTCAGAACAGCTGGTTTGACCTAAGTGTAGGCTGTTTTGGGCAAAGGTACTGGCGTTTTTTCATGAAGACAGTACTACTTATGATGCACTATGAATGAATGCATTGTCTCAGTATAGGTTCCCTATACTTCTCCAGCTGGTTCCTGAAGGTTCTTAGATTCAAATAGAACGGCTGTGTGCCAGCGTAAATTGCCACTTCAACCCACAATGGTGCATTTTGTTTTCTTCTTGGTTGATAGAGCCAAGATTTCAAACTGTTCTCTCTCTGTGAACTTTTATTATTTAATTCACAACAAATTATATTTTGTGTTTTTCAAATATTGTTCATAGACAGGAGCTCTTTTGAATGTTTTCATGTCTGTAATACATAGATGACTGTTTGCTAGTTAGCTGCCATACTGCTTTTCCTTAGAAATTGTCACTAGCTAGTTATTAAACATCTATTATCGCTCATGTGGAATTAAATTCCACTTAAAATGTTCCAGTGAAACAAAACCTCATTGTAAACACTTTAATTGATTCTTTGTCTTTGCACATAAAGCAGTCTCGTTTTAGGGCTGTGAGTCACTAGCATGATTCTTAATGGATTGCTCAGCTCATGATCTGGGATGTCCAGGCAGATAATACTTATTTTGGAATCATGGTGAGCCAGTGTTGGAATTTTTAGTTTAGTCCAACCACGAATTTTCTGGGATTACTGTTTGACAAATGCCTTTTTCAAAATTTAACATCTTGTTATTGTTTAATTTTGCTGCCATTACTTTACTTCTTTCTTGTCCTTGAGTTCTGAATTCCGCATAATTTGTTGGTTGTTTTGTGAATTTTACTCTGCCTGAGATAATTATCACCAAATGTTAATGGAGGGGGCCTTATTCCAAATGAGAATATGGAAAGTAAGAACATATTCCCGAAGATCACATTCTGGGATTAGAATCTCTTGGCTTGGCTGGCCAGTTAGCTCAGCTGGTTAGAGCGCAGCCTTGTAACACGAAGGTTTAAGGGTTGGGATCCCCACACCAGCCAGCCATAACAACAATAACAACAACAACAAAAAGAATCTCTTGGCTCCTAGTCCCATTGCTTGCTCTCTGTTTGATAAAATTCAAGATTAAGAATCCCTTGTCTAGAAGGTTAATTTTATTTCATCTTGGATTTTGTTTTTGTTTAGAAATTAAGATTTTAAAATATGGATTATCTATTGTGTGTGTTTGTGTGTTTCAGAGATTAAAATTTAGTCCTAATCCATTTGCATTTGGTTGTTGCATTTGCAATGCACTTAAACAGCAGCACTACCTATTTTTTAATTTCCGATTTTTATAGTTTAGTGAGCAATAAAAATGGACAGATTTTGATCCTTGTACTCCCCCCCCCCCCCCCCCCCCCCCCCCCCCCCCCCCC
>NW_007727771.1:88904-155958 GCF_000696425.1 Galeopterus variegatus
CCCCCCCCCCCCCCCCCCCCCGAAAATAAAGTGTCAGAATTCTGGGAAGATGACAGTAGGAAGCACCAGGGATTTTTTCCCCCACCTAGACAGCAGTTGCATTGGCAGAATCTTTCTGATGTAACTTTTTGTTTTGTTTTTTGTTTTATGCAAGTTAAGTGAAGCAGTGGGAGTAGAAAAGGAACAAAGAAATTTGTAACTGGTTGTGATCAATTAGTTGTTAACACCATTGCAGTGGGACAGCCTGATGTAACTATTTTTGACCCTGGGGGTATTGAAGGCTTGCATCTTCCAGCAGAAGGCTTGAAACCAAAGTGCAGTGCAGTTAATTTTGATCAGTTTCAACTGTTAGCATAGTAGCAGGTATCCATTCTCCACCCCTGTGGCAGGCAGCTGGGCAGGTGTTCCAAATTAGCCTGCACACAGCTTACAGAAGCCAGGTTGTGCCCTGATGCTGATTGCTGCTTCTGATCACAGAGATGTAAACACAGAAGTAGGGGGTCATTGTTGCATTCTCCCCCACTGTTGCAAGCCACTCCCCCTCTACCTTTTCTACCTTAAGTGTCTTCTGGGGGATTTAAAGGTCTGGCATATCTCCTCCCCCCTTTCATTTTTCTCTTAATTTTTCTGTTTGGAAGCCAGACATTAGACTGTGATATTCAAGAAAGGACTTGATATATGGGGATAATTCAGAAGTAATCATGCATACCCAGGGAAGGGTGTAGGCTCAGAAAAGACCTGAGAAGACCTTTAGTGTATAACTCAGGCTGACTGTTGGCAGAAACACCCTACAACAACAACAAAGAAAGAGAGAGACTGGACAATAACCACAAACCAGATTTCAGAATTACCACATTAATAGACTCAGATGTCCAGTTTTCAACAACAACAAAAAAATCACAAGGCATTCAAGAAAATGGGAAAGTGTGGTCCATTCAAAGGTGAAAAAAATTAGTCAACAGAAACTGACCCTGAAAAAGGCTTGATAGCAGATCTACTAGACAAAGACTTTAAAACAACTATCTTAGGGCCGGCCCGGTGGCGCACTGGATAGTGCGCCGCTTGGGAAGCGCGGCAGCGCTCCCGCCCGAGGGTTCGGATCCCACATACAGACCGGCTCCCGCTCACTGGCTGAGCGAGGTGCGGGAGCAACACTGAGGGTTGCGATCCGTTGCCGGACACGGAAAAAGACAAAAAGACAAAAAAAAATAAAAATAAAAAAATAAAACAACTATCTTAGGGCTGAGCCCATGGCGCACTCGGGAGAGTGAGGCGCTGGGAGCGCAGTAGCGCTCCCGCCGTGGGTTCAGATCCTATATAGGGATGACCGGTGCACTCACTGGCTGAGCGCGGTGCGGCCAGTCTCAAAAAGGACAAAAAAAAAAAAAAAAAAAAAACCCACCAAAAAACAACTATCTTAGTGATGCTCAAAAAACTAAAGAACATGTGGAGAAAGTTAAGAAAACAATGTAGGAACAAAATGGAAGTAGAGATAGAAAATGTAAAAAGAAAGTGAAAAAATTCTGGAGCTGGGAAGTATAATAATTGAAATTTTAAAATTCACTAAAGGGATGCAAAGGCAGATTTGAGCAGGCGGAAAAATCAGTGAACTTGAGGATAGGATGATGGAAATAATCATGAGTATGAGGAACATAACAGAAAAAAAGATTGAAGAAATTTAAACAGCCTAAGAGACATATGGAATACCATGAAGCAGACCAACATATATATTGTTGGAGTTCTAGAAGGAGAGAGAGAAAAAGGAGCAGAGAGAATATTTGAAGAAATAATGGTTAAAAAATCTCCAAATTTGATGAAAGATGTGAATATAAACACCCAGGAAGCTCAACAAACTCCAAATAAGATTAACTTAAAGAAATCCCCACTGAGAAACTATCATTAAACTTTCAAAAGACAAAGAGAAAATCTTCAAACCAGCAAAAGATAAGTGACTTCACATACCAGGGGGAAACTCAGTAAGATTTTTGGCAGATTTTTCATCAGAAACTTTGGAGACTGGACGGCAGTGGGCTGATATGAGGGTACATAAGTTCATGGAGAGATTTGTATTGTCTTTCAATTCTGTTTTTCCGTGAACAACTTGAAGTACCCTCGTATGTTCAAAGTACTGAAAGAAAAAAAAACTATCCACCAGAAATCCTGTATCTTGGAAAAGTCCTTCAAAAGTGAGGAAGAAGTTAAGACATTCCTGGATAAATACTGGAGTTATCACTAGACCTACCCCGATAGAAATGCTCTAGGGAGTCCTGCAAGATGAAATGAAAAGTAACTTGAAGACATAAAGATCTCAATAATGGTAAGTACACAGGCAATTGTAAAAGCTGGTAATATTAAATGGTTTGTAACTCTACTTTTTGTTTTCTACATGAAAGACTAATACATTGAAACTATGATTAGTTTAAAAGCCAATATTATTGCAACCTTGGTTTGTAACTCCACATTGTTTTATACATAATTTAAAGAAACTAATGCATTTATATATTTTTATTATATACATTTAATTTTATTTGAGATTGAAGGTGGCTTAAATTAAGTCTATATAACTTTAACTGGGATGCCTTGTATATGATTCATTACATATGTGCTACTATCTGATTTTCTCTTGGGGGAAGTGGTCCTCAGATTAACAGGGAAGTCTGGTTCACACCTTCATTGTGCAACATTTCTAAGTTTTTTCCATTACCACCATGCATCCACCTTTCTTTACTTTTTCCCCCCACTCATTCTTTGTTATCTTGAGTCAAGCATCTCTTAGAAGCTGGGTACAATCCGTGTTGCTTGTTAAGTAGTTATAGCCTACCCTGCCTTCCACTGGAATTTATTGACATCCTATATCGTCTTCAAAGATAGATTACTCCAGTGCTAATTCCTCATGTGTGTCCTACTCTCCAAAGTTAGTTATGGAGGCTGAGAAGTCCATGGTCCAGAGGGTACCGCTGGTGAGAACCTTCTGGGTGTGAGCTCTTTAGGGTCTCATGGTGACCAGGGTATCACATGGTGAGAATAGCAAGAGTGAGAGCAAGACTAATGCATTTTTAAGAAATATGTTTTGGGGCACACATGTATAAAGATGTGATTTTGAGACAACAGCTGAAAGGGGTGGCGATGGAGTTGTAAAATGGCAGAGTTTTGTATGTTATTGAAGTTAAACTGTTATAGGTTTAATTAACTTTAGGATGTTAAATATAATCTTAATGGTAACCACAAAGAAAATAGCTATAGAATATACACAGAAAGTCAACTAAACATAAAAGAAGACACTGCAGGAAATGAAGGACAAAAAAAGCTGTAAGGCATATAGTAAACAAATGGCAGTATGATATAAGTAGATCATCCCTTATTAGTAATTACTTTAGTTGTAGTGGAGTAAACTCTGTAATTAAAAGACAGGGATTATGGGCTGGCCCGGTGGCGCACTGCTACAGTGCGCTGCTTGGGAAGCGCGGCGGCGCTCCCGACAAAAAAAAAAAAAATCGCTAGGGAAATTAGAAAATACTTACAGGTGAATGAAAACAAAACCACAACCTGTCAGAATGTATGGGATGCAGCCAAAGCAGTGTTAAGGGGAAATTTTAGCTATAAATGCTTACATTAAAAACCAAGAAAGATTTCAAATCAACAGCATAATCTTACAATGTAAGGAACTCGAAAAAGAACAAACTAACCCCAAAGCTAGCAGAAGGAAGGAAATAATAAATATTAGAGAATAGAAAAACAATAGAGAAAATCAGTGAAATCAAAAGCAGATTCTTTAAAAAGATCCACAAAACTTGACTAACCTTTAGCTGGATGGACTAGGGAAAAATGAGAGAAGACTCAAATTACTAAAATCAGAAATAAAATGGGGACATTACTACCAATTCTACAGAAACAAAAAGGATTATAAGAGTACTATGAACAGTTGAATACCAACAAATTAGATAATTCAGATAAAATGGACAAATACAGAAACACAAAAATTGCCAAGAGTAAATCATGAAGAAATAGAAAGTCTGAATAAACATATAACTACTAAGGATATTGAATCAGTAATCAAAAATCTCTTGACAGGGCTGGCTGGTTAGCTCAGTTGGTTAGAGGACAGCCTTATAACACCAGGTCACAGATTTGGATCTCCATACTGGCCAGCTGCCAAAAACAAACAAAAAAAACTCCTGACAAAGAAAAGTCCTGGACATGGTGGCTTCACTGCTGAATTCTACCAAACATTTAAAGAACTGATGCCAGTACTTCTCAAACTTTTTCAAAAAATTGAAGAGGGAACACTTCTTCACTCATTCTGTGATGCCAGTATTACCCTAATAATACAAGGCAAGACAAAGACACCACAAGAAAAGAAAACTGCAGATCAATACCTGTATGAATGTTGATGCAAAATTCCTCAACAATATACTAGCAAACTAAATTCAACAGCGTATTTAAAATGATTATACACCACAAGCAAGTGAGATTTATTCCTGGAATGCAAAAATGGTTCACCATACAAATCAATCAACATAATATACTGCATTAAGAGAACGAAAGAGAGAAAGCACATGATCATCCTAATTGAAAAAAACATTTGACAGAATTCCACACACTTTTGTGATAAAAACACTCAACAAATTAGGAGTAGATGGAAACTACCTTAGCATGATAAAAAAACATATGGGAAATGCAGAGTGAACATCATACTCAATGGTGAAAGACTGAAAGCTTTTCTTCTAAGAAAAGGAACAAGGCAAAGATGCCCATATTTGCTACATCTATTCAACATCGTACTGGAAGACCTAGCCAGAGCAACTAGGCAAGAAAAAGAAATTAAAAGTATCCAAATTGATCAACTCACTCCTGTGGCCATGTTGGGGGGGGGGCATCAAGATTTAAAAGGAAGAAGTAGGGCCGGCCCGTGGCTCACTCGGTAGAGTGCGGTGCTGATAACACCAAGGCCACGGGTTCGGATCCTATATAGGGATGGCCGGTTTGCTCACTGGCTGAGCGTGGTGCTGACAACACCAAGCCAAGGGTTGAGATCCCCTTACCGGGCATCTTTAAAAAAAAAAAAAAAAAAAGTGGAAATCAGTAATCTTGAGGACTAATGATCGTCATAATTTCTGCTATGTGGAAAAAGCCATTTTGCAGGGAGCCATGACAAAGGACCTCCTTCCTACGAGCAGCACAGAAGAGATGGATCAGGTCCTCATGTTCCTGAGATGCAGCTGCACCCCTACCCTTGCCATATTTGTATATGTAGAAAACCCTAAAGAGCCCATCAAAAAAAAAAACTATTAGCACTAATAAAATAATTCAGCAAAGTAGCAGTATACAAAGTCGACACACAAAAATCAGTTGCCCTTTTATGTTTTAACAATGAATAATCTTTTTTTTCTCTCTTTTTTCGTGACCGGTAACAGGATCGCGACCAGCAACGGGATTGCAACCCTCAGTGTCGCGCCCGCACCGCGTTCAACCAGTGAGCAGACCGGTCTCTATATGGGATCCGAACCCTCGGCGGGAGTGCCGCCGTGCTCCCAAGCGCCACACTCTACCGAGTGCGCCACCGAGCCAGACCAACAATGAATAATCTTAAAAGGAAATTACAAAAACAATTTTATTTACAATAGCATCAAAAAGATAAAATACTTAGGAATTAACCAAGGAAGTGAAAGATTTGAATGAAAACTATAAAGTACTGCTGAAAGAAATTAAGATAATGTAAATAAATGGAAACATAGTCCATGTTCATGGATTGAAAGACATATTGTTGGGCCGGCCCGGTGGCGCACTGCTATAGTGCGCTGATTGGGAAGTGCGGTGGCGCTCCCGCCGAGGGTTCGGATCCCACATACAGACCGGCCGCTCACTGGCTGAGCGAGGGGCGGGAGCAACACTGAGGGTTGCGATCCCGTGGCCGGTTCCGGCCCGGTACGGGCGCGACACTGAGGGTTGCGATCCGTTGCCGGTCACGAAAAAAGACAAAAAAAAAAAGAAAGACATATTGTTAAGATGTCAATATTGGGCCGGCCCGGTGGCACACTGCTACAGTGCGCCGCTTGGGAGTGTGGCGGCGCTCCCGCCGAGGGTTCGGATCCCACATACAGACCGGTTCCCGCTCACTGGGTGAGCGAGGTACGGGCGCGACACCGAGGTTTGCGATCCCGTTGCCGGTCCCGGTCCGGTACGGGCACGACACTGAGGGTTGCGATCCGTTGCCGGACATGAAAAAAAAAAAAAAAAGATGTCAATATTACTCAAAGCAGTCTACAGATTCAGTGTAATCTGTGAAAATCCCAATGACATTTTTTGCAGAAATAGAAAACCCATCCTAAAATTCATGTTGAATCTCAAGGGACCCCAAATAGCCAAAACAATGTTGAAAAAATGGGCAAAGGACTTGAATACTCATTTCTCCAAGGAAGATATACAAACGGCCAATAAACATATGAAATGATGCTTAACATCACTAAACGTTAGAGAAATGCATATCAAAACTATGGTGATGTACCACCTCACAGCCATTAGGATGGCTACTATCAAACAAAGAAAACAAATGTTGGTGGGGTTGTGAAGAAATTGGAACCCTTGTGCACTATTGGTAGGGATATAAAATGGTATACCTGCTGTGGAAAACAAGATGGCAGCTTCTTAAAAAATTAAAAATAAAATTTCCATATGATGCAGCAATTCCACTTCTGTATATATATACACCCCAAAGAATTGAAAGCAGGGTCTGTAAGAGATGTCTGTAAACCCATGTTCATAGCAGCATTATTCACAATGGCCAAGAGGTGGAAGCAACCCAAGTGTCCATCGACAGATGAATGTATAAACAAAATGTGGTACATACATGCAGTGGAATATTATTCAGCCTTAAAAAGGAAGGAAATTCGGGTCGGTCCGTGGCTCACTCGGGAGAGTGCGGTGCTGATAACACCAAGGCCCCGGGTTCGGATCCCATATAGGGATGGCCGGTTCGCTCACTGGCTGAGCGTGGTGCTGACAACACCAAGTCAAGGGTTAAGATCCCTTTACCGGTCATCCTTAAAAAAAAAAAAAAAAAAAAGGAAGGAAATTCTAACCCTTTCTATGACATGGATGAACCTTGAAGATATTATGCTAAGTGAAATAAGCCAGTCATGTAAAAAGACAATGTGTGATTCACTTATATGAGGTAATTAGATAGCCAAATTCATAGACACTAAAAGGAGAGTAGTGATTGCCAGGGCTAGGAGGAGAGGGAAATGTAGAGTTATTGTTTATGGATATAGAGTTTCTGTTTTACAAGATGGAAAGAGTTCTGGAGATGGATGATGGTGATGGTTGCACAACATTATAAATGTATCTAATACTTGAACTGTACAGTTACAAATGGTTAAGATAGTAAATTTTATTATGTGTATTTTACCATAAAAAATTTTGGAAAAAAATTTAATAAGAAACAAGTTATGGATTTTTAAAGTTCTTAATCTAAAAACCTTGGGAGGTTTTTAAATATGAGTCTAGTAGAAGGATTTTTCCAAAGATATATATGAAAGTGATGTTTTTGCATTAACAGTGGTTTTGCAGCCTATGTTATAGTAAAGAAAGTGTAATGGAAAAAAATGAATCAGATAAACTGGAAAGTAAAGCATTTCCCTGTGGAGTCACTATATTATAAAATGTCTTATGTTTAACTTTAACAGATGATTCCAGTTACCTTTCTCTACTCTTCTGTTGCATAGCATATATAACTGTATACTGAATACCTCATGAATACAACTATAGTTTTTTTAAAAAGTGTTTGTAAATTTCCTATAAATTGCTAGATTGCAAGCTTCTTGACGAGAGGTAAATATTAATTGCATGAATGAATTTTTTTTTTTTTTTTGTCTTTTTCCGTGTCCGGCAACGGATCGCAACCCTCAGTGTTGCCCCCATACCGGACCGGGGACCGGCAACGGGATTGCAACCCTCGGTGCTGCTCCCGCGCCTCGCTCAGCCAGTGAGCGGGAACCGGTCCGTATGTGGGATCCGAACCCTCGGGCGGGAGTGCTGCCGCGCTTCCCAAGCGGCGCACTTATCCAGTGCGCCACCGGGCCGGCCCCTGCATGAATGAATTTTAGTCTAAAACTTTTTAAAAAATATTTTTATTGTAATTATACATAACCATTTTTTAAGTGTACAGTTCTGTGACATTAAGTACATTCACATTGTCGTGTAACCATCACCACCATCCATCTCTAGAACTTTTTTTCATCTTCCCAACTTAAACTCTCTACTTATTAAACAATAATTCCTCCCTTTTGCCATCCCCTGGCAATCACCATTCTATTTTCTTTTGTTTGTTTTTGTTTTGTTTTTTGCTCAGCTGGCAGGTGCAGGGATCAAACCCTGGACCTTGGTGTTATCAGCACTACAGTCTAACCAACTGAGCTAACCAGCCAGCCCCACCTTTCTACTTTCTGTCTCTGAATTTGGCTACCTAATCACTTCATATAAGTGCAATCAGACAATATTTGTCTTTTGTATGACTTTTTGTATGGGTAATGCTGCTGTGAACATGAGTGTATAAATATCTATTTGAGTCTCTGCTTTTAATTCTTTTGGTTATATATCCAGAAGTGGTATTGCTGCATCATGTGGTAATTTTATATTTAGTATTTTGAGGAAATGCCATACTGTTTTTCACAGCAGCTGCACCATGTTACATTCCCACCAGTTCAATGCACAAGTGTTCCAATTTCCACATATCTTTACCACTACTTCTTATTTATTTATTTTTAAAAATATAATAGCCATCCAAATGGTTATGAAATGGTGTCTCATTGAGGTTTTGATTTGCATTTCTCTAGTGATTAGTGATAATTTAAAACTTCTTATAGTTTAAATTCTGATTTATCTATGCCTTGTTTCTTAAAAAAAAAAAACAAAGATGTTGGTGAGACCATGAGTACAACAACATTCTCAGACTCTACCAGTGTAATATATGTGGAAAGCTTTAGAATTTTTGGAGAGATAATTTGGCAAAGAAGTTGACTTTATTTACACACCAATAAATTTACACAGTTCTCACAACTATTAATCCTGCAATTCTTTTAGAAATTTATCCAATATTTGTCATTCGCAGTGTGTGCAAAGACATAAGAATAATAACTACTGTAAACAACCTAAATGTCTAACTATAGAATATTGGTTAAATTCTTTTTTTTTTTTTTTTTGCTGGTAAGGGAATCGCAACCCTCCACACGGTGTTCTCTGCACCACACTCAGCCAGTGAGCGCACTGGCCACCCCTATATAGGATCCGAACCCGCAGCCTTGGCACTACCAGCGCCACAAATCGCAACCCTCCACACGGTGTTCTCTGCACCACACTCAGCCAGTGAGCGCACTGGCCACCCCTATATAGGATCCGAACCCGCAGCCTTGGCACTACCAGCGCCACACTGTCCCGAGTGAGCCACGGGGCCAGCCCAGAATATTGGTTAAATTCTGATTGGTGGGCCTGGGTGTGGGAGTTGGGTAAATACGAACTGGGAATCAGCATTTTTCTACATGCCCTCTGGATAATTCTGATGAAGGTGATATGTGGGCCACATTTGAGGAACATTTACTTACTATTACTTACATGCTTTAATTTCAGGTTCCACGGTGTGCTAAGGTTCTCGGCAAACTGGTCTTTAACTTCTCTGTTCAGCCTTCTCTCCAACTACTTCCCAAACATCCTCCATCATGTTCCAGTCCAAGAGACTTCTTGTGCAGCTTTTCACTCACACCATTCTCTCCATCTGCCTGGCCTCTACTTCCCACCCCAGCTCTGCCTGGTGAAACCATACCTGTCCTTCAAAGACCCACTTGCATTCAGCAGTAAGCCTATACTTTTTAATCCATAGGAATTAGTTTCTTTCCCTTTTCTGTGTGTTTCCACTTTTTGTACTGTTAATACCATTCACTGTATTCTTTTTAATATAGTTGTATTGGTGAACATATTTTATATTTTTTCTTTTTTGCCAGCTGGCTTGTACGGGGATCTGAACCGTTGACCTTGGTTTTATAACACCATGCTCTAACCAACTGAGCTAACTGGCCAGCTCTATATTTTTTATTTCTTACAAATTCATTTAGGTGTTAAGTTTAATAAAGCCCACATGTACTGAGTGCCTTTTGTGTCCTGGGCAGCATATTAGGTAATAAGGACTCACAAAATTAAAAACATGGACTTTAGGGCCGGCCCGGTGGCGCACTGCTACAGTGCACCGCTTGAGAGCGCGGCGGCGCTCCCGCCGAGGGTTCAGATCCCACATACAGACCGGCCGCTCACTGGCTGAGCGAGGTGCGGGCGCAACGCCAAGGGTTGTGATCCCGTTGCCGGTCCCGGTCCGGTACGGGTGCGACACTGAGGGTTGTGATCCGTTGCCGGTCACGAAAAAAGACAAAAAGGGAAAAAAAAACATGGACTTTACCTCAAGAAACTCATTCTAGCAGCTGAAACCAATACAACTAACCTTGATTTAATAGAGTGAGCAGTGATATTAGTGAAGTGGAAAAATTATTACAGGCTTTCTGGGGAGGAGATTAATTGAGGAGGTCAAGGAAACTTGGAGTGACCTTTCACCTAGGTATTAAAGGATGAAAATTTTTTCCAGGTAGGAAACTATAGAAAGTTAATTTTATTTATTTATTTATTTTTGGTGCTGGCTCGTTGGGGGAGCTGAACCCTTGACCTTGGTGTTACAACACTGGAGCAGTCTTTCCCTACATTTTTAGACCAAAAACTTTGCTCTCTGGAGGTGTAAACCAGTGTTAATGTATAATAAATCTAATTGTAAGGGAAAAAAGTGAGACATGCTTAGGTACTAATATCCCAAGCCAAGGATTTTTTTCCCTTAAGGACATAGACAATGATGGAGGTGTGTTATTGTAGGGAGGTAGTTAGTGAAGGCCTCACCAAGAGGTGACATCTGGAGAGAAGCATAAATGAAATGGGAGCAAACCATGAGGATTCCAGGGGAAGACGGTTTCATACAAGGAAACAACAAATGCATATGGGAAAATGTGTGGGGTAAAATGTAAATATAATATTTTGTTCCTTTGGTGAAATGATACTTTCTTAGAATTTAAATTTAATCAATCAATTTATTTATTTATTGGCAACTGGCTGGTACATGGATTGAACCCTGGACCTTGATGTTATCAGCACCATGCTCTAATCAGAGGGCCAGCTCCGAAGATGATACTTTGAATAAAACATTTAACTTTTTAAAAAGTCTTTAAGAATTTTTAAAAATTTAAACAAGGGTTTTAGTTGTTTGAGTTCTTTATATATTTTGGATATTAACCCCTCATCAGATGTATCGTTTGCAGATATTTTCTCCTGTTCCATAGGTTTTCTCTTCACTCTGTTGATTGCTTTCTATGCTGTGCAGAAGCTTAGTTTGACGTAATCCCATTTGTCTATTTTCACTTTTGTTGCCTGTGCTTTTGGGGTCATATATTACATTTTGTAATGATGAATATACTAATTATCTTGGTTTGTTTATCACATATTGTACACAGGTATTGATATTCAACTTTGTACTCCACGAATATGTATAATCAATTATGTTTCAATTAAAAAAAAAAAGGGGGCCGGCCCGTGGCTCACTTGGGAGAGTGTGGTGCTGATAACACCAAGGCCACGGGTTCGGATCCTATATAGGGGTGGCCGGTTCACTCACTGGTTGAGCGTGGTGCTGACAACACCAAGTCAAGGGCTAAGATCCCCTTACCGGTCATCTTTAAAAGAAAAAAAAAAAAAAAAAAATCCATGGCAGTGGACTGCTTTTAGGGATGTTTTCCTTAGAAAGGCAGTGTATTCATTTGGTTCAAAAAAACAAGATACTGTGAAAAGATATGTAATCAAAAGTCTTGATCCTGGGGCCGGCCAGGTGGCGCACTGCTACAGTGCGCTGCTTGGGAGCGCGGTGGTGCTCCCGCCGAGGGTTCGGATTCATCTCCTCCCCCACTTTTCTTAGTTTTTTTGAAAATGTATTCTTGTCTCCTTATAGAAATAAAAGCAAAAACAGATTTTTTTCCTCCTTATATGTCTAAAAAGCACACACTGTATACATTTATATATCCTTGCTATATATATGTATATATTTTTCCTTTTTGTCTTTTTTCGTGACCGGCAACGGATCGCAACCCTCAGTGTCGCTACCGGACCGGGACCGGCAACGGGATCGCAACCCTCGGCGCCACGCCCGCCCCTCGCTCAGCCAGTGAGCGGCTGGTCTGAACGTGGGATCCGAACCCTTGGCGGGAGCGTCGCCGCACCCACAAGCAGCGTACTGTAGCAGTGCGCCACCGGGCCGGCCCCTTGCTATTTTTTCTTACTTAAATGTCTTGGATGTTTTTCTATACAATCTTTCTTTTTTTTTTTTTTTTTTTTTTCCTTTTTTCGTGACCGGCAACGGATCGCAACCCTCAGTGTCGCGCCCGTACCGGACCGGGACTGGCAACGGGATCGCAACCCTCGGTGTTGCGCCGGCACCTCGCTCAGCCAGTGAGCGGCCGGTCTGTATGTGGGATCCGAACCCTCGGCGGGAGTGCTGCCGCGCTTCACAGGTGGCGCACTGTAGCAGTGCGCCACCGGGCCGGCCCCTATACAATCTTTCAATACAGTGAAATGTCTTGGATGTCCTTCATTATTTTTTACAATCACATGTTACTCTATTGTATGGAAATACCATAGTGCATTTAACTAATAATCTCTTGACAGTGGACATTTGAGTTGTTTATAGAAAAAGTGCTATGGTGATTAACCTTGTAAATGTGCAAGTATTTATTGATGTAATTGCGAAAGGTCAGATTACTGAGTTAAAGGTTAGATGCATTTGTAATTTTGTTAGATGTTGCCAAGTTGCCACCACAGGTTGTACCATTCCCATCAACAGTATATGAGAATGTCTCTTTCTTCATCGCTTCTCCAACTTTTGGATTTTTGCCAATGTGATAGGAGAAACATTGTATCTCAAAATAGGTTTTTTAATTATTGAGATATAATTAACCTGCCTTAACATTCACCCTTTAAAGTAACAATTCATTGGTTTTTAGAACATTTTCATCATCCCCCAAAGAAACACCATATACGTTAGTAGATGCTTAACATTCCCTCCAGTCCCTGGCAACTACTAATCTACTTTCTGTTTTTATGGGTTTGCCTATTCTGGACATTTCATATGAATGGAATCATACAGTATGTGTTTTTTTTTCTGCATCTGGCTTCTTTCACTTATTAGGTTTTCAGGATTCATTTACATTGTGCATCACATTTAAGGGAAATTTGTGTTTCGTTTTCTGTGGAATGTTCATGTCTCTTGCTCATTTTCTATTGTATTATTGGCTGTTTTTGTAGATTTTCTTGATATATTAGGGAGATCAGCTCTTTGCCTATAAAAGAACTACCAAAAACTTTCACTTCAGTTCGTTTTCTTTTTCAGTGTTGCTTATGGTGCATTTTTTTTTTAAACCATGGGGATATTATATATTGGGGGGGGGGCTCATATTTATAAAAACATTTTTGGCTTCTTTCTTTTCCCAGAGTTATAACAGACATCAGCTGTCTTCTAATACTTCTTATAGTTTCGTTTTTTATACTTAAATGTTTTATTTGGGGTTTATTTAGGTATCTGATGTGAGGTATGAATTCTTTTATCTTTTTTTCTAGGTGGTTATCCTGTTGCCCAAACACCATTAATTAAAAATTCCATCTTTGCCCCCACTGATTTGAGGAGGCACCTTCCTTAGTGACTTTTCAGCAGAGGAGTAAAACATCCATTTTAGAGAGAGAATTCTGATGGAGATGTAGAAGACAGGCTGAAGAAGGGAGAACAGGTATTGATTTATAGCCTCTTAGGGTTTTTGTTTTTCTTTTAGGGTTTTTTTTTCATGCATAAATTTTATTTGTTTTCACAAAATTAGGATAATTTTGATTTGTATTCTACATTTTTCAGTTAATGCATTGTGAACATTTTTGTAAATGTTTGAATTTATTAAACAGATATTTATTGAGAATCATTATTTGCAATGCCCTGGAGTTTCAGATACTGGGGATAAAAGAGCAAAATCTCTGCCATCAGAGAACTTACATTCTAATGGAGGAACTATTTATCATAAAATTTAAAAATTATATATAAGTAAGTAATGTGAGGATTAAGTTCTATAAAGAAAATTACAGCTGAGTAAAGGGACTGGAGAATGACAGGAGCTGTTAGAAGTAGTCTGAGGATAGCCTCATTAAGGAGGTGACATTTGATGAAAGACTTGAGTAAATTATGAGAGTCCTGCCAATATCCATGAGAAGAGTGGTCCAAGCAGTGGAAATAGCAAGTGCAGAAGTCATGAGGCAAAAGCGTGGCATGTTTGTTATGATCTGAAGAACAGAGGATGCAGGGATTCCTGAATCAGAATGAGCAAGAGGGAGAATGGAGATAGATGAGACCAGAAAGTGAACTGACAAAGGGCATTTCAGACTACAAAAGGATTTTGGATTTTATTCCAGGTATGATGGGAAGCTCGTACTAGAGAGTTTTGAGAAGGAAGTAGTCTGATTCACCTTCTAAAATCTTTACTCTAATTGCTGTTTGGACTACAGATTGAGAGAGGGTAAGAACATAAGCTAGGGGACCAGTTAGAGGCTTTTGTTTTAACAGTAATCTTGGTGAGAGATGGAGTAATCTGGATCAGAGTGGTAGCAATGGAGGTGGTAAGAAGTGGTTGAATTGGGAATGTATTTTGAAGGTAGAACTGACAGGATTTGCTGATGGTTTGGCTCTGGAGTGAGAAAAAGGAGAGAAGTTGACTTGAAGGTTTTTGGTCTGAGAAGCTGAATAAATGGTGGAGCCATTTACTGAGATTGAGAAAACCAAAGACGTAGTAGGTCTTTGTAGGGTGGGAATGTTGGTTTGGGACATATTAGGTTTCATGTGCCTATTAGACATCCAAGAGAAGATTTAGAGTAGCAGTTGAATTTCAGATCTGAAATTCAAGGGAGATGTTGGAGCTAGAGTAGAAATTTGGGAAACTTTAGCATATAGGTTAATCTTTAAAGTGTGGGATTCATAAATGGGACATAATTTACAGCTTCAATAGTGGTGGAGGAACAAGTAAAGAACACTGATAAATGTTCTTTGGTTAGTAAGATAGGATAAAAATTATGAGGTGTATTTAGAAGTTTACAAAAGGAGAAATGAGACTGAAATAGAGACAGAAAAATAAAGAGTATGGTATTAGGAGGTCCAAGTGAAAAAAAAGAAGTATTTTAAGGAGAAGGGAGTGATCAGTTTTATCAAATATGGTTTAAAAGGTTGAATAAGAGAATTTACCATTGAATTATCAGCGACAAAGGCAATATTGGTATATGGGTGGTATGAAGGCTTATTGGAGTGTGTACCATTTCATCATGTGGATGTATATAGTTTATATATATCACCAATGTTAGTCATTTAGGTAGTTTTCAATTCTTCAGATATTTTCAGATATACAGATTTGACGTATATATTTGAGAGCATCATGAAGTAATAATTCATAGATTGGTGGCTTATTGGATATTGGAGTTAATAGAATATGCATAGTGAAAATAGAAAACTCTGTAGTTAAACCAACCTGTTGAATCCAACCAGTGCCAGCAGCTGTTACTTTGACCAAGTTGCTTAATGGTTCAGAACCTGTTTCTTATCTATAAGGTTTTGTGAGGATTAAAGTAAATGAACACTTAGTGTAGTTCCTGGCTCACAGGTCTCTAGTAAATCCTAAATTGTTTTATTGTTGTTTATTTTTTTAATAGGGAAACTAAGGATTACTTTCTTCTTTTTTTTTTTTTTGTCTTTTTCCGTGTCCGGCAACGGATCGCAACCCTCAGTGTCGCCCCCATACCGGACCAGGACCGGCAACGGGATCGCAACCCTCGGTGTTGCTCCCGCGCCTCGCTCAACCAGTGAGCAGGAACCGGTCTGTATGTGGGATCCGAACCCTCGGGCGGGAGCGCCGCCGCGCTTCCCAAGCGGCGCACTATCCAGTGCGCCACCGGGCCGGCCCAGGATTACTTTCTGAAGAAATTCACAATGCCGATCCCCATACTGGCCAGCCAAAAAAAAAAAAGAAAAGAAATTCACAATGCTATTAATTGGTAATGGAAGTGCAGGAAGTAAACAGGGTTGAGATGGAGGGAAAGAAGAAGATACTTAGTACTTTTAGGAATATGTCCTCTTTGCTAGGACATCCATAAGGATATTTTTCACTGATGGAAGAGAATGGGGGAAAGATGGCTAAATTTTAAAGATTTCTAATAAATTCCATTGTGATCAGAGCACATGCTTTTGAATCATTTTTAAATTTATTGAGCCTCTTGTTTATGCCTTTTTTGTTATGGTCTATCTCAGTAGATGTTCTGTGTGTACTTGAAAAATGTGTCTTTTGCTATTGGATAGATTGTACTATAAATATCAGTTTCTGGTTGATAGTGGTTGATAGTGCTGTTCAAATCTTTTATCTGCTGTTTTTTCTCTGTTCTATGAATTATTGAATGAGAAATATTGAAATCTGAAGCTAATTGTGCATTTGTAATTTGTGTCTGTATTTAAAATGAGTTTATTGTAGGCAGCACATATTGGATATTGCTTTTTAATCTAATCTGACAGTCTCTGCTTTTTAATTGGGATGTTTAGACCATTTACATTTAATGTGATTATTGATCTGATTGGATTTAATTCTGCCATCTTCCTATTTGTTTCCTTTTTGTCTTGACTGTTTTTTATGATTCCATATTATCTACTTTGTTGGTTTATTAACTGTAACTTTGGTTTTTTAGTAGTTGATTTTGGGTTTAAGATATTCATAATTAACTTAATCACAGTCTATGTTTGAGTAATGTTAAACCACTTCTTGTACAGTATAAGAACCTTATAACAGTATATTTTCATTTCTCGTCCCTCAGCCTTTTGTGGTATTATTTTTATACTTTTACCTCTATGTAGAAGGAGTTTGTATAAAAGTTTTATTTTATTATTTATTTATTTATTTTTCCTTTTTGTCTTTTTTCGTGTCCGGCAACGGATCGCAACCCTCAGTGTTGCCCCCATACCGGACCGGGACCGGCAACGGGATCGCAACCCTCGGTGTTGCGCCCACACCTCGCTCAGCCCGTGAGCGGGAACCGGTCTGCATGTGGGACCCGAACCCTCGGCGGGAGCGCCGCCGCGCTCCCAACCGGCGCACTGTAGCAGTGCGCCACCGGGCCGGCCCAGTATAAAAGTTTTAAATCCCACAATAAGTTGTTGCAGTTTTTGCTCTAAATAGCCAATTATCTTCTAAAAATATTTTTAAAGATGAGAAAAGATGTCTTTTATGTTTACTCATACATGTTCTTGATTCTTTGGTGTAGATTCAGACTTCCATCTAGTGATATATTTCTTACAGTTCTGATTTGCTGTGGATGACTTCTTTTAGCTTTTATATGTTTGGAAAAAAGTCTTTATCTTTTTTCAACAGCTTTATTGTGATATCATTAACATAACAGTAAGCTACACATATTTAAAGTATACAGTTTGGTGAGTTTTGACATATGTATACACATGGAAAATCATCACCACAATCAAGAGAATGAACATATCCATCCTACCCAAAAGTTTCCTCCTACTCCTTTGTGATCCCATCTTCCTGTTCCTCCCTGCACCACACCTATAAACCGTCAGTAGACAACTGCTGTTCTGATTTTCTTCACTGTAGATCAGTTTGCATTTTCTAGAATTTTATATAAATGTAATCATATAGTGTGTACTCTTTCTTGTCTGGCTTCTTTTATTCAGTTTAATTATTTTGAAGTTCATCCATGCTATATATATGAGTAGTTTATTCTTTTTTATTGATGAGTAGCATTCCCTTGTATGGATATATCACAATTTGTTTATTCATCAACCTGCTGATGTGCCTTTGTGTTGTTTCCAGGTTTTGGCTATTACAAATAAAACTGTTCTGAACATTTGTGTACAAATGTTTTTATGGACATATAGTTTCACTTCTCTTGAGTAATGCCTAGGAACAGAATGGCCAGATCATATAGTAGGTATACATTTTAACTTCTAAGTAACTGCCCAACTTTTCCATAGTGATTTTACCATTGTGTATTTCCACTAGAGGTATATGAGAGTACCAGTTTTTATTTGTTTGTTTATTTTGTGGCTGGCCAGTATGAGAATTCAAACCCTTGACCTTGGTGTTATAACAACGTGCTCCAAGCAACCTAGCTAACGGGCTAGCCCCCAGTTTTTATACATTCTCACCAATACAAAATATGGTCATTTTTAAATTCTAGCCTTGGCAATAAGTTGCTTATAATATTTATTTATTTTTCTATTTGTTCTTTGTTTTTTTGTTTTCTTTTTTCTGCTTTCCTGCAGCTGTGATTTTGCTGGGTATAGAATTATCTGAGGGTTTTTTTGGCCAGGATTTTAAATGTGTTGCTTCACTGTCCTCTTCACTGGTTTTACATGATTCGGTTATGATGTGATCTGGTGTTCCTTTCTTTGTGTTTCTTATGCTTGGGATTTGTTGAGTTTCTTGGGTCTGTGGATTTATAGTGATCATTAAATTTGGAAAATTTTGGCAAACTTTTTTCCACCCCTCACTTTTTTTCCCCCTGGGATTCCAATTACACATAAATTAGACCACTTAATTGTTTCATAGCTCACCTATACCCTGTTCTCTATTTTTTTTTTCTTCTTTCTCTCTCCATTTTATTCTGGATAGTTTCTATTGCGGTGTCTTCAGGTTTAAAATATGATGTAGTGTTTCATTTTAGATGTAATTTTTATCTCCAGAAGTTATGGTCTTTTATATCTTTCATGTCTCTATCATGTTCATGATTTCTTCTACCTTCTTGAACACATGGAATATGTTTATAATAGCTGTTTTAATGTCCTTGTCTACTAGTTCTAGCTGTGTCATTTCTGGGTCTATATCTATTGATTTTTCTCCTGGGTCATATTTTCCTCAATGCTTGGTAAATTTTTTTTCCCCCAGCTGGCTGGTAGGGGGATCCAAACCCTTGACCTTGATGTTATCAGCACCACGGTCTAACCAAGTAAAAAAACCAACCAGCCCTGCCTGGTAATTTTTTATCGGATGCAAACATTGTGAATTTTGTGTTGTTGGATTCTGGGTTTTGGTTTTTATATTCTTTTAAATATTTTAAGCTTTGTTCTGGGTTCATTTAAGTTCTGAAAACAGTTTAATTCTTCTGAGGCTTCCTTCTAAACTTTGTCGTGGGGAGAGGGTAGAATGTCCTTCAGTCTTGTTCTAATTTGGCCCCACTTCAGAGGCAATACCTTTCTGAGTACTCTGTTGTTAGGATGTCTTTCCACTTTGGCTGATAAGAATACAGATTACTCCTGGCCCTGTGATATCCGGGGATTGTCCTGCATGTTTTCTTTCCAGGTCTTGTTCCTTTCTTGGAACAAATTTCCTCACACACGTGCACTGATCAGTGCTAAAGACCAAGGGGCCCCTCTGCAGATCTCCAGAGCTTGCTCTCTGTGTAGCTCTCTGCTCCCCAGTACTCTGCCCTGTGAATTCTAACTGCCTTGGCCTCTCCAAATTCTGTACTATGTCTCCTCAATTCAGCGAATCTTACCAGGCTCTTTATGGGTTCCCCCTCCCTGCTCTGGAAACTCTCCAGGCAGTAAGTTGGGACAGTCCGAAGTCTCACTTTATTCATTTCTCTTCTCTCAGGAGTCCCTGTCATGTGCTGCCTGTTGTCACTAAGTTCTGAGAACTACTGTTTCATGTATTTTGTCTGGTTTTCAAATAGGAAGAGGAGAAGAAAGTTGAGGGCATTTTCATCTGTTGGCTTTTATTTTCCTCCACAAAGGATATAAAAGCATCTGAAGATTTGGAATTGGGCTGTGATTGGATTTAAGGTATAGATTTTTGAAGAGCCATTGTGGGAAATGGGAAAAGGAAACAACAAGAAAAAGTAAGCAAATGGATTCCTGAAAAGTGTTGAACTGAGCTTAGAAACTAAAACTTTAAAATGAAAATGATTAATTTCTAGCCCAGTGTTTTAACACCTGACTCCGTACAACATCCTATCTTTTTGGACTGTTTAAGTCCAGTGAACCAGGGCTCATTGCCCCGTGACGCTGCTTATTCTTTTTGAGACAGACTTGTATGGTGGGAATCTAGGAGAAAAAAAGCATGTAAGAGGTTGTAATAAAGGGTATAAAGCAGTTCTCATAAGAATGCATTTATTCATTTGCTTGCTGAACATTTATTTAGCACTTAAAATGGGCTAGATGCTATGGATGCAGAGGTAGAAGACATGGTGTCTAATCTAGCGTAGCTGAGGTGACAGGACAAAAAGTTGCAGTAGCACTAATAGTAATGGTAATAATGGTGCTTGTCTTAAGGTGAAGCATAGCTCTCAGCACTTTATATATATACAATCTACCCCCCCCTTTTTTTTTCTTTTGTCCTTTTTGAGACCGGCCGCACCGCGCTCAGCCAGTGAGCGCTGTGAACGCACCGGTCATCCCTATATAGGATCCGAACCCGCGGCGGGAGCGCCACTGCGCTCCCAGCGCTGTACTCTCCCGAGTGCGCCAGGGGCTCGGCCCCAATCTACCTCCCTTTTAACAGGTACTATCATCTCAGACTTGCTGTCCCCTAAATTGAATGTACCAACTTCTCTAGTCCCTAATGCCTAAGTTATTCTTCTCAATTAAATTATTTTTCTAAGAGATAACCATTTATTCCTTCCCTCCCAGCTGTCTAGAAACCTTGGAATTTTTTTTTCCTTTTAAACTTTCAACTCACTCTACATTTAAAATTGCTTCCCCCCCCCTTTTTTTTTTGCTGGCTGGTACAACGTTCTAACCAACTGGGCTAACTGGCCAACCCTACATTTAATATCCTAAACTCTGAAATTTCCCATTCTGATCTTTGTAAGTTTCTGTTACAATTATGATCCTAGGATTGGGGTGAGATCCTCTCTTCTCTGTCAACATGGAACCATACATAGTTCCATTTGTAATGTAATTCATTACTAGTGGTTAAGAGCCCAAACTCTAGAACAAAACTGGTTGACTTCAAATTCTGGCTTTACCACTTAATAACTGGGTGTTCTTACACAAATTATATAAAATTTCTGGACCTCATTTACTCATTTTAAAATGGATCTAATAATAGAATCTGCTACCTGAGATAATCCAAATATTTGCTTTACATTTAATCTTCACAAATCCTAAGAGATCTGTTTTACAGAAAAATGCAGTAATTTTTGACTTGATCTTTTTAGGATATGATTGATAGAAAACTCTTGAAATAAAAAGAATTTGAGAGGGAATCACAGAATTTATTACAGTGTTGATGCCAACTGATTTTTTTTTTTTTTTAATTTATTTATTTTGTCCTTTTTGAGACCGGCCGCACCGCGCTCAGCCAGTGAGCGCTGTGAGCGCACCGGTCATCCCTCGGCCTTGATTTTTAAAATTCTGTTTTCTAGTGCAAGGTGAGGTAGATTTGTATCTTTAGTTATTTGGAAAATAGACTAAAATAGCACATTTGGGTTTTGTCCAGTTAATGTTTTATAAGCAAATGCGATTTTCTTCAGTATGTGGGGTTTTCTTGTGTGTGAATCGTTTTGAGTTATGGGCTGCCATGAATTGCAGTATTCTTTATTTAAAAAAAACAGGGCTGGCCAGTTTGATCACTTGATTAGAATATGTTGTTGGTAACACCAAAGTCAAGATCAGATCCACATACAGGCAAGCCACACACACACAAAAAAAGCCAAATTACTTTCTCTCACCTTTTAATTTATTAGAAATTGACTGATGTGCTGTACAAAAATAATAAAATTTGAAGGAAGACTGTCTGAGAAGGTGTTTGTATTAAATGTCACATAGTTAATGCCTGTACTATATCAAGAGTACGTTCTGCAGATAAATGGGCAAAAGGATGGAAATAGCCCACAACGGGGGGAATGGTATCTCACTGTATTGAAAACATACAAATTGACATAATCTAGTAATGGAGCATAATAGTGCTGATGAGGTTGAGGTGAAATAATTGTAATTATTCATTGTAAATTGCTATACTTTTTAAAAAAGTCATATGAAAATACAAAGCAAAAAAAAACCATGCAGGGCCGGCCCGGTGGCGCACTGGATAGTGCGCCGCTTGGGAAGCGCGGCAGCGCTCCCGTCCGAGGGTTCGGATCCCACATACAGACCGGCTCCCGCTCACTGGCTGAGCGAGGCGCGGGAGCAACACCGAGGCTTGCGATCCCGTTGCCGGTCCCCGGTCCGGTACGGGGGCAACACTGAGGGTTGCGATCCGTTGCCGGACACGGAAAAAAAAACGAAAAAAAAAAAAAAAAAAAAAAAAAAAAAACATGCAGACTTATGTTGCCCATGACCTAATAATACCACTTCCTATAATTTATCTATAGATATAAACTCAATCATAGCATAAAGGATATGTTCAAGAAGATACTAAGTGTAAAAATACGTATAAATCAGTTGGGGGCTTCTTAATTAGTAAAAAAACATTGAGGTGTTTGGCCTCCCCCATCTATTTACCACCACTCAACATGGACTTCTGTGTCATTTTCCATTTGTAGATGGAGTATGGAAATGATTTTTTTCTTCATGAGAGCCACTCACAAGGTGAATTGCACATTCTCAGTCTCTGTGCTATTATAACCAAGTCTGTCTGTAGAAGTAGGGAAGTCAGAGAAGACTGTTCTGAATCTTAGGATCCTGAAAGCAGAGCAAAATAATGGTTCAGAAGAAAGAGAACTTTGGTGGAACAAGGACACAGTTTCCTCAACGGTGAGACCACGCTTGGCAATGACATTCTGCTTAGAAATGTTAATTCACGCTTCTGGTCAAGATGGCAGAATAAACAGTCCCCAGTGTCACTCTCTCCCACAAATCTCTAATTTACAACTATTAAAAAGCAACTACAGCCAAGCTGGGGCCGCTAGAGCTCAGGGGAAGAGGAGGAGAGACCTACAGAGTACACAAAGGCAGGAGAAGCCACAATGAGAGAAAGGAAAAACTGCTCCGACCGTTTCAAATCCCAGCCATTTCCAAGCTGGCGCTGCTGAGTGCGCACTGAGCAGGAGCTGGCAAAAGCCACAGCTGTGCCCTTCGGGTGAAGTTGCTTGGAGGTGGCAGGGGAGAAGAGGACCTTGGTGGCCCCTGGGCTAGCAATACCACTAATAGGGTTCCCATGAAACCACATAGGACCACATAGCCACAACAAATGAAAAAAAGGAGCCACTCAGAGGCCAGTGAGCACAGCCCATCCCATGGGAAGTATTTGGAGCATGGGTGGTGGGAGAGACGGGTCCACCGGGAGAACACTGGGGCCCAGCAAGGACAGCTGATCTGCTTCCCAATCAGTGTAGGACCACTCAGAGGAGACTGGTCAGGAATATAGAACTACAAGGGGTGCAGTTTTTTTTTTTTTTTTTCTGTGTCTGGCAACGGATCGCAACCCTCAGTGTCGCGCCCGTACCAGACCGGGACCGGCAACGGGATCGCAACCCTCGGTGTTGTGCCCGCACCTTGCTCAGCCAGTGAGCGGGAACCGGTCTGTATGTGGGATCCGAACCCCCGGTGGGAGCGCCACTGCGCTCCTAAGCAGCGCACTGTAGCAGTGCGCCACCGGGCCAGCCCCAAGGGGTGCAGTTTGATGAAGACTCAGGCTCAGACCAGTGTTTCTATACAACCCAGGTGCGTTGGATTTCACTAAACCCGAAAGTACCTATAAACCAGTGCTGCACAAAAAACCTTCCCCAGGGAATCGGCAGCAAAGCAGCAATTTAACTTAACCACAGAGCTCAAGTACTGGTCCACACAGGAAGTTCCCCCACTTTAGAAGTAAGCAAAGGACAACATATTAGTTCCAGCACAGAGTTTAAGTGGTGGGAACAGCAAATTATCCAACACAGACCTGAAAGAAAAAACAGAATACCCATTGGGGTCTGCCCGGGGTCCTGAGGCAGAGCTGGGGCCTGGATCCTCTGCCCACAACCAGGCATACTACCAAGCACTATGGGCCCGCCCAGGGCCCTGAGGCATGGACCCGAGGACCGGACCCTCCTCCCACAACCAGGCACACTGCCAACACCATGGGACCTGCCCAAAGTCCTGTGGCATGGATCCGGAAGCCATCAGCAGCTAGGTAAGGAGCATGCCAAAAACATCACCTCCATGTGGGTGGCCCACCACAGCCCCCACAATAACCACAGCCACCACAAAAGCAGCTAGATGCCACAACCACCATGCAGATGGTCCACCAACCACTGGAGTACATTGACACAAGGGAGTCACCAGCAGAGACCAAAGAAAAGAAGAGGATGTCTCTCTCCACAAAGCCCATTCCAGAGTGACAGAAGCAGCACCTGCTCTACAATCATATTGGGGGCCCTGAACACACCACTCAGCATTGGACAGATCATCTAGGCAACAGATCAACAAAGTAACCATTACTCTTTCAGAAGGAAAGAAGAAATCTAGGGTTATCAGAGGTGGGAGGGGGGAGGCAGAGGGGGATGGGGAAAGACTGGACAAGGGGTATAAAGAATAAGTACGATTTGTAACAATATATATACAGGTAATATTGATTTGATCAACATATGTGAACATTGAACCCCCAAAATATGTATAATCAATTATGATTCAATAAAAATTATTATTATTATTATTTTTTCTTCCTTTTTAAAAAATTTTTTTTCTTTTTCCGTGTCCGGCAACGGATCGCAACCCTCAGTGTCGCCCCCGTACCGGACCGGGACCGGCAACGGGATCGCAACCATCGGTGTCGCTCCCGCGCCTCACTCAGCCAGTGAGCGGGAACCGGTCTGTATGTGGTATCCGAACCCTCGGTGGGAGCGCCGCCATGCTTCCCAAGCGGCGCACTACAGCAGTGCGCCACCGGGCCGGCCCCAAAATTATTTTTTTAAAAGTTAATTCATGTTAATTTCAGAACCCACCATTCTATTCTACTTTTCTTCTTCTTTTTTTTTTTTTTTTTTAAAGATGACCAGTAAAGGGATCTCAACCCTTGACTTGGTGTTGTCAGCACCACGCTCAGCCAGTGAGCAAACCGGCCATCCCTATATAGGATCCGAACCCGTGGCCTTGGTGTTATCAGCACTGCACTCTCCCGAGTGAGCCACGGGCCGGCCCTCTACTTTTCTTCTTGAAATGATTTTATTCTGTCTCTGTGGTGGAATAGTTTACTCTGACATTGTAAGCCATTCCCTTAATGCTTTGTTAATGCATAGCTGCAGGGCAGGGGGGAAGGGTTGCCTAGAGAATGGGTGGCCCATTACAAAAATGAAAACTAACATTTTCAAAATGTTTCGCAGGCCACACACATTGCTCAGGTATTATTTGGTATTCCACTGAGAGCAAGAATGGATACTTGAAAGGGGAGAGTAAAAGGGATTTGTAAAGGAAGGAATATCAAAGGAAAACCTTCTGCCTCCTCAGTAGATCCAAACAGCGGTAATGCTGCCATTCTTTTTAGGAAACCCGTGGTTATTTTAGAAAGAAGACTGCCCATCATCTATTTTATGCTAGAGTTAAGTTACTGAACACATCATTTATACGAAGAGAAGTAGGAATAGTAAAAATATATAAGACAAACTCATTTTTACTACTTAGCTCCTTTGTATATTAGGATTTTATAAATTAGTGCCATTGTACACTTGGAAAGAGTATTCATAGGAACAAAGATTGGAAGGAAATGTGGAAAACCAAAACATGTTTAAGAGGCTGTGATTGTGGTTTTCTGTTTTTGCTTCTTTTAATGTTATGGGCTTGTTTGGTTTTTTCCCAAAGTAGAATTATATTAAGAGAAAGAAAATGAAATAATCCGTGTACATCCAGTGTAGAGGACCGAGTATGTAGATTAACCCCTGCCCAGGACATTTTGTGGTTAAGAGTGTAAACTATAGAGATACCTATTCCAAAGACTTTTCAGGTTAATAGGGTTCTGTGGCTCTGAGTGCCTGTGGAAAACAAGGCTCTAAGAGTTCAGCATTTTCTAGGCCGACGCTTAACCAGCACACAATACACACTTCTGGGAGTGTTTTAATAGCTGCTTTATAATTTACATTAGCTTTGAAGGGTTTATCACCAATTCTTCCCACCAAAAACAAGTTGGATTATTGTATGAAATGCTGAAAACTGTTGAAAAATTATTTCATAGCAATAATTATTAAGGTCTGGCCAGTTAACTCACTTGGGAGAGTGTGGTGCTGATAACACCAAGGTCAAGGGTTCAGATCCCCTTACTGGTGAGCTGCAAATATACGCGTGTCTTTAGTGTGGATAGAGGTATAATTATTTTCATGACTTCGGCTTATTGGAATAAATAGAATTTCAGACTTTGGGGGAAATCTGAGCCTGCAGGGAATTTGTGGATATGAATCATGGAGTTCTATGTTGGAAACCTGGCTTACTTCACTATTTAAAGATTGCATATTATTTACTTCTTGTTTTGTGGTTTTATAACTTGTGTATTTGGTGAGAGGAAGAGGAGGAGAAGTGGTGAGCTCAGCTGGAGATCAGGGCTAGAAATGAGAGCTGTACTTGAAGTCTTATGGTGAGGTCTTTGTGTGTCAGACTGTCTTTATGTAAGTCTTGACACCTGCATGTTATTTAGATGCTTGCACCTCTTTGTTCTTGCTGCTTCATTGATCTTTTAGAAATTGTTCAATATTTTTTTTCCTGTATCTTAAAAAAAACTTACTGTGAACACATTGGGATTGTTTTAAATTTGTTAAAATGATAGTAATGAACAAAGTTGGCACCTTATGGATGATTTTTGGCCATAGCTGTTCAGAGTTGGCAGAACTTGATAATGAGCAATAATTCACCTTGGATTTTTTTTTTGTTTTTTAATCCAGTTTTGTTTTTTTAAAACACCAGATGCAGGTGTTTTCTTTCTGTGACTATTTGTGAGCAGTTGAATCTGTAAATCACCTCCTGTGGAGACGGGTGTCCAGTGACTGAGAGCCAGCTGTTGAGCGTTTTAGCTAAACAGCTTGCTCCTAGTTGGCTGCTTAAACCCCAGGGAGAGGTATTGGCTACTCCAGGGAGTAGAGCACACAGGGTGAAGATTTTTGCGAGGCCTTTAGTGACCCAGTTTAAATTTGCTGGGATTCTTCTGCTTTGGCTACTTTCTATAGGTGCCCGAGTTCATCTGCTTCAGGTTTTCACAAATGACTCATCTTCCTGTCATATTTTCATAGTCTACAATGACTTAAGAATCTTGGGGTCACTGTTCACAGCTTCTCTTATCACTTGTATTAAAAGGTGAAAACAGTGGTATTCAAATTCAAGCCCGTTTTCATTTCATTCTGATTGATGCCTGTGGTACATAGAAAACTTTGTTTCTTCCTGATATTGGCATTTTAGTGATCCATTGTTTTCTGTGGGAGGAAGCTTATGACCTCTTTTCTTTTTCTCTTCCAGAAGGAATCTGGAAAAGTTGCGAGAAAAACATCATTTCTCTAAGAAAATTTTGGGTAACAGAAGTTCTGGATAACAGGTAAGGTGTATTTAAACTTCTTTGGTCGTGCAGACAAATCACCTATAATTTGCAGAAGTAAACTGGGAGAGGGAGGAGAAGAGGTTTAAAAGCTAAGTGTACTTTGTGTTGGGGGGTTGTATTAGGTATTTTACATATATTATCTCATTTAGGGGGGTTTTACCTGGATTCTGAACATCCATGACTTTCAGAATAAAACCATCCTTTAAAAATGTTTTAAATGGATTTGCCTATTGATTGTATTTAATGTCTTCACAATTCACTTTAGCAAACATTTTTTAACATTTATCGTAAACAAAATACAGAAATAATTATAAATTCTGTTATGTGGTAAAGGGGTTATAATATTTGTTGCAAGACCATTCACAGTGGGCTTTTCAGAAAAACCAGAATCTGCTGTGCTATGCTGCCTAGGAGGGAGGGTCTTCCTAGTTCCTTTCTGTCTTTGTTTTGGTTCTTGATAATTGCCAGTTGTTTGCAGCTGTACCATCTCCTTAATTCCTTTTAACACTTTGTTACCTGACCCAAAATTTAAGTTTCCTAATAAGTAGTGGAGCCCAGCCTAGGTATCCCTTATGTTCTCAGTGGTGATCTTTCTGTGACTGGACCGAATAGCTACACCTATGCGTCGTTTTCTTATCTAAATCTCACAAAGTTCTGAAGGTCTCAAGAAATAGTGTATGTAAAGAAACTAGTATACTGCATCTGAAAATACAGCCCAATAAATGATAGCTACAATTTTACTTTTCAAACCAGGGAAGACATGAAAGCAAACCAGACCTCCTAGGACCCTGTAGACCCAAACCTGTGATCATGGACTGAGGTGACTTGTCTTCCCTAAGAGCAGCAGAGAGTGATATGCTATTTATTCTAATGTTTGTTCCAGTATGAGCCTTGAAGTTCGATTTCAAGTATGCAGAGAAGTAATTCTTAGAGATATAAATTAAAAATTAAATTGTTACGATTTCAGTATTTGTTGATTTTCCTTTGCTGCTTTCCCACTTTTATCAGGGCAGACCAATTCAGTCACCATGAGTTGGAGCTTCCTGACTCGCCTGTTAGAGGAGATCCACAACCACTCCACATTTGTGGGGAAGATCTGGCTCACTGTGTTGATTGTCTTCCGGATTGTCCTTACAGCTGTAGGAGGAGAGTCCATCTACTACGATGAGCAAAGCAAATTTGTGTGTAACACAGAGCAGCCAGGCTGCGAGAATGTCTGCTATGATGCCTTTGCACCCCTCTCCCATGTGCGTTTCTGGGTATTCCAGATCATCCTGGTGGCAACCCCCTCAGTAATGTACTTGGGCTATGCCATTCATAAGATTGCCAAAATGGAGCATGGCGAAGCAGACAAGAAGGCAGCTCGGAGCAAACCCTATGCAATGCGTTGGAAACAACACAGGGCTCTGGAAGAAACGGAGGAGGACCACGAAGAGGATCCCATGATGTATCCAGAAATGGAGTTGGAAAGTGAAAAAGAAAATAAAGAGCAGAGCCAACCTAAACCCAAGCATGATGGCCGCCGAAGGATTCGCGAGGACGGGCTCATGAAAATCTACGTGCTGCAGTTGCTGGCAAGGACGGTTTTTGAAGTGTGTTTTCTGATAGGGCAATATTTCCTGTATGGCTTCCAAGTCCACCCATTTTATGTGTGCAGTAGACTTCCTTGCCCTCATAAGATAGACTGCTTTATTTCTAGACCCACCGAAAAGACTATCTTTCTTCTGATAATGTATGGTGTTACAGGCCTTTGCCTATTGCTTAACATTTGGGAGATGCTTCATTTAGGCTTTGGGACCATTCGAGACACACTAAACAGTAAAAGGAGGGAACTTGAAGATCCGGGTGCTTATAATTATCCTTTCACTTGGAATACACCATCTGCTCCCCCCGGCTATAACATTGCTGTCAAACCAGATCAAATTCAGTACACCGAATTTTCCAATGCTAAGATTGCCTACAAGCAAAACAAAGCCAACATTGCACAGGAACAGCAGTATGGCAGCCATGAAGAGAACCTCCCAGCTGACTTGGAGACTCTGCAGCGGGAGATCAGAATGGCTCAGGAACGCTTGGATCAAGCAATCCAGGCCTACCATCACCAAAACAATCCCCATGGTTCCCGGGAGAAAAAAGCCAAAGGGGGGTCCAAAGCTGGATCCAACAAAAGCAGTGCTAGTAGCAAATCGGGGGATGGGAAGACCTCCGTCTGGATTTAATCTTGGCTGGGCTTAAAAACTGTGCTTTTCATAGTTTATGGTAAGCAACGGCTCACTGAATAATGACTTCCATTGAGTAAACATTTGGCTCTGGTTATCTTCAGGGATGCTGTTGGCTCATGATCCAAGCTCAGGGGACTCTGAAGGCAGGGCTGGAATGAGGGAGAAGAAAGGGAAACACAGTGTTCCTGGGCACATGTTCTCAGCAATAATACAGTTGCAGAACTTTACATTTGTGTCTTCCAGATCTGGAGAAGAACAGATATATTTAAATCATTCTTGTTGAACAGTTTTTGTATGTACAGTATTATGGTACATTTTTTAGTATGAGAACTTTTTTTGGTATTTGTACATTGAACTGCTGTAGTTATACTTTTATATTAAAGGGGAAAAATTCTTATAAGTAATGCCTATTAGGCTAGTGTTATTACTTTGTTCAGCAAATTCCACCCTGGGTTTAGAGTTTTAATAGATGCTACACCTAATAAAAGTGCCTCTCATGTGGCAGGAAAGATTTCAAATATGTAAGGAGACTGAGGAGGAGGGGCGTTTTCAATTCTCCTTCGGTAGAAGGAGGTTGAGATCTTTTCTCTTTTAAAACTGAGAAATCTTTGAATTCTATTCATGTGACCAGAGTTGTAGTCAGTTTTTGAAAAGGTATTCATAATTTCAAAGGAAAAAAATGACTCACTTCAGGATTTCTTTCAGTATCAAGCATTGCCAGTGTATGCTTTGATGGTGTATATATAATTTAAATTCTTTCAAAAAACTGATAAGCAGAGGTGTCCCCAATCTGGTAGATGTGTGGAGAACCTGACGAGAGTTGATGCTAAGTGCTTCCCTCAGAAAGCAAAGCCATGCCTAGAGAATAAGTCCTAATAGGATGTTTAGTTATGAACCTGTTTGATTTGCCTTAAGCCTCTATCCAAAAACCTGCCTTTCTCTCTGGTTTCTTACGAAGCCAGTGATGGATATTTTATTTGTTAACATTAGAAATGCAGAAGTTCCCTTGTAGACTAGTATTCTTACTCAAAGCTACTTGTACTGCAGATGGCAAAAGCCCTAAATCCAAATTCCTTTTTCTTTATCATGGAACTTTTAGAATTTACCTACTTCTACCAGTGTAGGTTTCTGCCTGAAAGGCCATTCTGACCTGGGGTTCTGTCTGTAGACAGATCTAAAGAGAAGTTCAGTCATTATTCCCTATAAGCATATATGTATTTGTCAATGACAAACATTAATGCTCATAACACGTCATTTGTGGTATTTTATTGCCATTTCAATCTTATGTTGGAGAACTTTGCTCTCCTGTCATGTTAACATTTTGTGTCTTAAAGTTTGTGAGCTTCTGAGTAAGAGCTTGGTAAAGGTTTAAAGGGGCCTTTCCTCCACCAGGGAGCGTTTCATTTGGATGTCTCACTTTTCCCCAGCAGAAAGCTATCACAGGCCACCTCTGACTTGGAAATTCCAGAAGTATTATTTTTCATATCTTAATTTTAAAATACCAACTCTCCATTGTTTAGGAGAAAACTAGAACAGCACCTTTGTGTAGTTTTGTCTTCATTGTTGCTCCGTGGCATTTCTTCCCCTACCCCTAAAAAAAGGAAAAAGAAACTTAGTAGAAAGTTTTATCTTCTAGCCATTCACTTACTTTTATTTTCCTTTTTTTTTTTTTTTTAATCTTTCAATTTTAGCCTAGAGAAGCTTCTCAGGATCTCTAAACATCTTAAGCAAAAAATAAACTCAGGTAAGACTGGAGGGGCAATTTCAGAAGGTGGTATACATGTATGTATCATGGGTAACTAGTAGACATGCACAGTCTTTCAAACCAAGTGTTTAATAAGGAAAGTCATATAATCCTGAAAAAACAGTCAAGATTTAAACACCTAAGCCTACCTAAGATAAAGGACTACCAATTAATTCTTACGTCGTTAGATCTTCAGGCATATTTCTTAACTGAAGGACAGAAAATACACATACACTCACGTTCGAGGAGAAGATAGTGGCTTTGTCAGCAGAGAGGTTGGGGATTGGAGAGTGATTGAGAAAAAAAGAGTCGCGCAGACATGCCAGGAGGAACCAGGCAAAGACATCGGCACCAGAAGTGCTCGCTTAGTTTCTACAATCAGTGCCCCTGGTGTTTCATCTTGGCCTGCTCTGATGAGAATGTTATCTTTTGTGTCTGGATAACTCTTCAATTTCTTGAAGTATCTAGAAAGATATTCTATGTCACCTCCCCATGTGCACTCACTTTTTAAATCTATTTTTATTCTCTTGTAAAGTTTTGATTATGACAAGAATTTCCCAACCGTCACTGCCGCCTTAGTACATTTTTCAGCCTCTGAGCGTATACATTTGCCAAAGCCATTTTCCCTCTCATGGCATGTTACGGACCTACATTAAGAAAGTGACCCTATCAATGTCTAGCTTATTCCATTATTTGGGTTGACATTGAAACTGTAAAAATACTGTTCTGGCTATTCTGGAACATGCAGGCAATTGTGTAAAAAGCAGTGTTTTTTTTTTTTTTTTTTTTTTTTTTTTTTAATCTTATCAAAATTATATTGTTTAGGTCCGAGCCCATGGTGCACTTGGGAGAGTGCGGCGCTGGGAGCGCAGGAGCGCTCCTGCCGCGAGTTCGGATCCTATATAGGGATGACCGGTGCACTCACAGCGCTCACTGGCTGAGCGCAGTGCGGCCGGTCTCAAAAAGGACCAAAAAATATATATATATTATATTGTTTAAAAAAAATTAATATTTTTTTGAATTGCCATAATAAGATATGCTGTGTCATGACATTCACTTCTAAGTAGAAGTTGGGTGCTTCATTCTTCACATGCTAGAATCAGGATATGATGAATAGCGTGTTTATGTTCTTTTTTTTTTTTTTTTAAAGATGACCGGTAAGGGGATCTCAACCCTTGACTTGGTGTTGTCAGCACCACGCTCACCCAGTGAGCTAACCGGCCATCCCTATATGGGATCCGAACCCGTGGCCTTGGTGTTACCAGCACCGCACTCTACCGAGTGAGCCACAGGCCGGCCCCGTGTTTAAGTTCTTTAACATACTATTGGATTTATTCTGATGTGGTGTTTCCTTTGCTCTTCTTTGTTAAAAATCTGTTATTCAGAAGAGATTTGTAAAAGGAACAGACGTTTTTTCTTAGTTCACATTTGAGGGGAATTAGGTGACATTTCCCCCTAAAGATATTTGATGTTCATTTTGCAGCTTTGTCTCTGCTTATGACTTAGTTTTGCCTGTTTCTATATTTGTTAATTTAAAACCACAAGTGTCTGATTTCATTTGAAGTCAGTTTTTCTGGAGATCTATAGAGCTATTAATTCTTGATAAAAATGAACTTTGTCATCTAAGATGGTTCTCACAGCTTAGGACTCCCACATAACTGCATCTTTTAGAAAGGCACCTATATTTTTAACGGGAAAACAGTATTAGGAATCTTAACTGTTGTTTCTTCGTGGTATGAAATTAGGCAGATCACTTTACTTTTCCAAATTTCAGGAACCACTTAACTTCTCAGAAGTGTTAAGAAGTAGAACCTCTGTTAAAACCAACTGTTGTTATTGGTTACTTGTTATTGGTTACTTGTCTGAGCTTGGAGCTTCACAAAAAATAGTTGAACTATGTGTGTTAGTGAGATGTGCTTTGGTGCTCTTTATCACAGACACCAACGAGGGTTTGAAACACCCGCTTACTCTAAGGAATTTATACCAAGAATGGACTTAAATGTTATTCCTTTTAGTCATACCTATGATTTACCCATTCAGCTTCTAGATGTCCATGCTTTACGTTTCCTGTCTCATTTAAGAGACAGTCCACTTCTAAAAATAATATCGATAGTTGCTAATAAATTTTTGGCCAGCCAGTTTTTGGTAGAAGGCAAGTATGTTATACTTGAACCTACTCCAAGAAATGCCTTTTTGTAAATCAGAGGTCTTTCCTGGCTGTGAAGAAAATACCTGAAGTCAAAGATATACAGTTGCTGGTCATTTTGTTTGGAAGGTTCCAGATTAATTTTATCTTTATAAAATCATGTAATCTTATGAAAAGACTTACCACCTGAAAATAATAAAGCCCTTGCACCTATACAGTGCAGTTTGGAAATAAAATTTCAACTCACTTATATATCATAAATCTATATTAATTCAGTCACCATCAAATGTTAGAATCATTAGGTTGCATATTTGTCACTCATTTTGGCCACACATCATGGAGAATTTAAAGATTTGTATTTGCTGTTGTCTCTAATATAGTTCTGTTGTTTTGTTGTTGTTTTTAATAATGATGTTAAGTGGGTTTGGTTCACGGACATTCCATGTTAATAATCATACTTTTTAAAGAAACAATCTATAGTATTCCAAAATCTAGGGGTCCGAATAAAAGAAAGTTCTACTCCAGTGCAAAATCTCTGCAGAGATAAAAGAAGTAAGAGATTGCATTTCAGGGTTGGCTTGTTGAACCAAGCAAAGACATTTGGCTTTATGCTTCCAAGATTGAAAATGCTTTTCTTTATTGTATTCTTCAATTGTGTTTTCTTTAATAAATCTCTTACTGAATTCTCTACCTCAGGCACTGTATGATAATATGACTAGTGTATTGATACTGAAAAACTTAGCTTGGACTTCCAACCTTTTAAGGTAATTTAAATGTAAAAATCAACTATTAACCAGCAATCTAATGTCATGTGGTATGCAGTTTGGATATTGTATTAACAGCTAAGGAATTACCTGTTCTAGTGCCAATGATCACTTGTTGCCGATTTTGTTCTGTGCAGTTTATGTAAAACTTTCATGGTAGAGACAGACTCTGTGCTCAGGGCCTTGTCTCTAGGAAGATTTTGTCAGTTCCAAATGTTTCGTCAATTCCAAATACAGTTTAGAAATACATTTGTGGTCTGTGCATCCTTTCCCAAAACTTGAAACTCATTGAAAACTCACCTGCCAGGAAATTGTCATATCCCCCATTCTTTGTATAAAATAGTACCCAAGAGTTTAATGGTTTATACTGAAAACCTGATATGAAAATCTCTTCTCAACTTTTTTTTTTTTTTTTTTTTAAAGATGACCGGTAAGGGGATCTTAACCCTTGACTTGGTGTTGTCAGCACCACACTCAGCCAGTGAGCTAACCGGCCATCCCTATATGGGATCCAAACCCGGGGCCTTGGTGTTATCAGCACCGCACTCTACCGAGTGAGCCACGGGCCGGCCCTCTTCTCAATTTCTAAGTTGATCTTAGTGGGAATACATGAGTAGAGAAATTTCCAGCTAGAGCCTTGGGCTCAAAAGATGCTCTTTTTTATAGCTGAGTTGTAGCTCCTCTGGGACTGCTGTGGCTAAATGGATCAGCACATTTGTGGCATCACAATCTGAGAAGTGTAGGTGGCCTTAAGTGGGAGGAGGGGGAGGTCTGGGGCCTATGCTTGGAAGCTGGGATCACACTTTTGTCTGTGGCACCCTTTGTGTGCCTTCAGGGACACTCCCATGTAGACATAGAGCAGTCTTGTGGGTATGCCTGGTTCTCCTGAGAAAGGAAGGGTGTGGGAGAGGACTGAGGAGAAGGGAGCATTTATCACAACGGTGCCCTCTGTTCCCACAGTCGCAGGATAGCTAACTGGAAGGTCATGCACAGAGCCCACCCTCAGCATGGATTGTAAACTGGTCAGCGAGCCATATTTGGTAATGAACTGTGAGCTGTTTAAAAGCTGTTGGAGTGGTTAAATCACTGTTAGTTGTGAAAGTGAATTCGTTAGCAGATTTGCCATCAGAACAGAGACTAATACCTGGAAAAAGTATTGGCATCAAAGTTAAATCTGTGTTTTCTTTGCTACATAAGGTTTAAAGGCTATTTTTCAGGTCTTGAGGGCTTATATTAATACATAATACTTTTAGATTTTACCTCCTTCAAATAGGACATGTTGGAAGCAGGTTACACAGGGGCATAAAGAATACGGAGGTGGAGGCAGAGTTGAGAGGCGGATGCAGGTCTGCACGTTGATTGCGTAGTAGCTCAAAGCCAGCATCCTTGGCTGTGTTCCAAGAGGAGTGTCCAGAAACAGCTGTTAGTAGGGGCTCTCTCTCAAGTTGTGGTTGGGGGCGCCTTTGCTGGGTGGGCCACGTGTCTATAGCTTTTCAAAGTGTGACCATTAAGCCACCTGCGTTAGAAGTAAAATACCTTAAAACACAGGTTCCTTGGACCCATCTCAGGCCTAACGTAATAAGAACTAATAAGTTTTCTTGGTGATTCTTTTTTTGAAAAAAAAAATTATTAAGGTGTCATATTTGAATTATCTGTTCAAGGAGGCTTAGACCTGTGTAGTGCATCACTTTCATCTCATCTGCCAGCTCACGATAATTGATGATGGCCTGGAGGGGAGGAGTGTGTAGAGGATTCAGAGATGCATCTGGGTTCAGCCAAATAATCCATAAGTGATTTGGGGGGCAGGGTGGGAAGGTGCTGGCAAGAGTATGCCATCCCTAACTAGATGTTTAAGTTTTCAAAACATCATGAAATATGGGTTCAGGACTTCCGATTATGACTACGACTGGACTCATGGAAAGAGCCATTGCAACCATTCTCATGTAAATGAAGCTGGTGTCATTACTTAGAAATTTCTCCACTCTGCATTTAATGACATTTGAGGAAATGACTCAGAATTTGAAAACACTAGGGAAAAGAGATGATGACATGGGTGACAAGCGTTTGTTGTCAGTTGATTTTCTCTGCTGCCCCCTCAGTGGCACAGCTTTCCTTCCCCCGTCCTTGATGCACTATGCCTACTTTAAACTAGCTTAGGGAGTTGTGAAAGAAAACCTAAGGAAGCCCACTACTAGTGCTTGGAGGGAAAACTGATGAATCCCTCTTACCCTTTGCCAAACCTCCCTCTAGTATCCTTGTCTGCTTTGCTCTCCCGGAGCCATCACAGAAAGCCTGGTGAGGCTGACAGCCTTAAACTGCAGGCAAGGCAGAACCAAGCAACTGTTCATAACCGATTTCAGTGCATGGCCAGTGACCTGAATGGGACCTGACCAAGGGGAAAAATGATACAGAACTAGATAGCTTTTTTAAACTGTTATTTTTAGTTTGTGTACTCCTGTGAAAGTAAAATTTTATCTTTGCACTGGGAACGTTGAAAAACACTGACAGGGAGCTCCTTTGGCTTGGCCCATTTTTCTGAAAGCACATTGCAGCTGTGGCTTTTGCCCAGCAGGCAGAGGCTGATGTTAGATCTTGTACCCAGCTGCTGTCCAGAGCAGTGACACACATCAGCCTCTGATTGCGAGTAGTCTGCAGGGAGATTGGGACACCTTAAGGTGCTTTTAACTGCAAAAGCCCTGGAAACTTAAGTACAAGTCATCAATGGACCAATTACTTCACATTTAGATTGGGAAATGATCAAGACTTTGGAAACTTTGGCAAGGATCTTTAAGGTCTGGACCAATCAGATTAAAGACCAGATAATGCTGTTTAGTATCAGTGGTATTTTTTGAGGGGGCTTTGATCTAGAAGAGACATGGTGTGAGGGCTTTTTCTTTTAGGCAGTGAGCAGCTACTCAAGCCAGCCCTTCTGAGTAGTCAGCTGTGATCCTGTGAAATAGCTAGGAAAAGGCAGGGTAGAGCATTCAGTGTAGATCTAGGCTAAAGGCGTGTGTGGGTGGGTATTGTGAGGTAAGGAGGAGTGTGAAACACCATAGTGCAACTAGGTACTGCCTGAGAAGGTTGTGAATAGGTCAGCATGGGTTGGCCTAAAACAGAAGTCCTGGGAAGAAGCCCATAACCCTTGTTTTTTTTTATTTTTTATTTTTTGGTAGCTGGCTGGTACAGGGAACTGACCCTTGACCTTGGTGTTACAAGGCCATGCTCTAACCAACTGAGCTGACCAGTCAGCCCCAGCATCACCCTTGATTTAGCACTGCCAGATGAAATACAGGATGCTTGGTTAAGTTTGAATTTCAGATCAATAATGGACAATTTTTATATACTGCATGAAACATATATCAAAAATGTGCTGTTAGTCTGAAATTCAAACTTAACTGTGTGTCCTGTATTCTTATTTGCTAAAACTAGCAACCCTAGTTGAATCAAATTTGACTCAGACACGCATTCTCAGGCCTGGTAACAGAGGATGGGAAAGGAAAGACTTTAGTCAAATATTAGAAAAACCGAGAATAAACTATCTGCTGAGTCTGAGCCCCTTCATGCAGAAAGGTAGTAAGAAATTCCGCTACCAGTGAGGACTGCTGGTCTTTGCTGTTTATGGCAATTCTCCTTTGATGTGAAACATTATTTGGTTCTATAATTTTATCAGTAGCAATTTAGTACCAGGTCAACCCAAACTCAGGCCAGCCGCCAATCTGCTTTTTAGAAAACTTAATCCAGGGCCGGCCTGGTGGCGCACTCGGTAGAGTGCGGCGCTCGAGGGTTCGGATCCCATATAGAGACCGGTCCGCTCACTGGTTGAGCACGGTGCGGGCGCGACACCGAGGGTTGCGATCCCGACACCGAGGGTTGCGATCCCATTACCGGTCACGAAAAAAGACAAAAAGGGAAAAAAAAAAAACTTAATCCATCAATCCCACTCCTGGATATATATCCAAAGGGAATGAAAGCAGGATCTCGAAGAGATATGTGTACACCTACTGTTACTTGCAAGCATTATTCACAGTAGCCAGGAAGTGGAAACAGCCCAAATGTCCATGAAAGGAAGAATGGATAAAGAAAATGTGGTGTATCCCACAAAGGAATAGTATTCAGCCTGGAAAGAAATCCTGTCACATGCTACAACATAGATGAACCCTGAGGACATTGCGCTGAAATAGACCAGTCACAAAAGATACAAATACTATATGGTTCCACTTACAAATAAGATATTTAGACTAGTCAAAATTATGGGTAGAAACTAGAATGGTGGAGCTGGAGGAAGGGGAATAGAGATTTGTTTGATGGGTTTTTAGTTTTAATTTTGCAAGATGGAAAAGTTGTAGAGCTCTGTTACACAACAATGTGAATATAGTTAACACTACTAAACTGTGCACTTAAAATCACTGAGGGTAAGGCCGAGCCCGTGGCGCACTCGGGCGAGTGCGGCGCTGGGAGCACAGCGGTGCTCCCGCCGCGGGTTCGGATCCTATATAGGGATGGCCAGTGCGCTCACTGGCTGAGCGCGGGGCGGGCAACACCAAGCTGAGGGTTGCGATCCCCTTACCGGTCACAAAAAAAATAAAAAAAAATCACTGAGGGTAAATCTTACGTGTTTTTATCATAATTAAAAATTTCTTAAAAACTTACTAAAATAAGTGATAAAAGAATTTTGGTTGATACTAAGGACATAAAAAGTGAAAGTCCCCCCATGCTCCCTCCTCATCCCACTGCCCAGAGCTCTTTAGTCGGCCGTTTCTTCTCAGAAATATTCATGCACATAACGACGATATATATGTGTCTGTTCTTTGCTTGGCAAACCATTTATTCAACTGAATTAAACAATCATTTTTAATAGGGGCAGTCTACAGGATCCCAGATCCAAAATTGGTGGCACCAGAGTTAGAGGACTTACTTTGTCTTGAAAGGGAACACTTAGAAACTTAACAGGAACATCTACTGCTGGTCTATGTGAATTAAAGCATTACATGCTTTTTTTTTTTTGGCAGCTGGCCTGTATGGGGATCCGAGCCCTTGACCTTGGTGTTACTGCATGCTTCTTATAAAAAAAACTCAGAAAATTCAGAAAGGGATAAAGAAAAAACAAAAGACATCAATAATTGCCCAGCCCGCCCCAGAAACATTTTTGACATTATTAGCATTGTCTTTTTAAAAGCGCACATATACTTATTTATTCTTTTTTTTTTTTCCCTTTTTGTCTTTTTTCGTGACTGGTAACAGGATCGCAACCCTCAGTGTCACGCCCATACCGCGACCGGCAACGGAGTCGCAACCCTCGGTGTCGCACCCGCACCGCGCTCAACCAGTGAGCGGACTGGTCTGTATATGGGATCCGAACCCTCAGCAGGAGCGCCGCTGCACTCCCAAGCACCGCACTCTACCGAGTGCGCCACCGGGCCGGCCCTATACTTATTTATTCTTAAACACAGGAAAGTATGAAGGAAATACAAGTGGCCCACAACTTGCACACTCAGATAATTCTTGTTTGATATTTAAAAAACAATAGGGGCTGGCTGGTTAACTCAGTTGGTTACAGAAAGGTGTTGATGACACCAAGGTCAAGGGTTTGCATCCCCTTGCTGGCCAGCCACAAAAATAATAATAATACATAGGCACATGTCTTAAAAGTGAAAACTACCAAAAATGTATAAAATGGATGAAACAATCCCTTCCCCAACAGCTTCTCTCCCCAGTATATCATATATCAGCCTACATATGAGGTGTCCTTCCGGAACACACTTCTCCATCGCATGCTTTTACCTTCCCTGTTGACCACTCTGTGGCACAGCAGGACGCCATCACACTTCTGGCTACTGGCAGCATGGTGGCCTCACCATGGCTTGTTATTCTCAGGAGACCAAGACAGATTCCTTCACAAAAAGTGAGTTTGCAGCACTTACCAAAAGGAAAGACCCTGGAGATGCTTAATAGTGGGTCTTCAGCTGTCTTTCCAAGCTGGTGATTTCTAGTGTCTTCGTGTAATAAATTCTGTGAACAAGGATTGATGTGTAGTTTTTAGCACTTTCCTAAAAACTAAAAGCCATATTAAACTTAGCCCAAATAACTTTCTCAGACTTAGAATCTACAGATTTAGGCCAAATCATGGAGGGACAGAGGGTGATAAGCACATTCCTGATGTGGTCTGTCAGAGCAGTCATTCCTTCCGTAGGGACAGAGCACTCTCATTGAGGGAGGTCGAGGGTCCATTACACTCTGGCTCTGCTGGGCAGAATGCACTGGAGTCTGCTCTTCGTTTCTGTGCAACAAGCTTTAGGACAAACGTGGGTTGGTTGGAGCATGTCCAGAGGGCAGTGACAGGGCAGGGCAAGGCTTTGGTCCATGGCCCACAAGGAGCAGTTAAGGAATCTGATAGAACTTTTAGCCTGATGAAGAGAAGATTTGTATTGGGGAAATAGTGGTCTTTACATACTGCAAGGACCGTCCTAGGAAGAGGGCACAAGTGGGTAGAAATTGTAAGGAGGCAGAACTTAATTACGATTTGAGTTTTCTGAAAAAATCCTTTGCTTTTTTTTTTTTTTTTTAAAGATGACCGGTAAGGGGATCTTAACCCTTGACTTGGTGCTGTCAGCACCACGCCCAGCCAGTGAGCGAACCGGCCATCCCTATATGGGATCCGAACCCGGGGCCTTGGTGTTATCAGCACCGCACTCTCCCGAGTGAGCCACGGGCCGGCCCAAATCCTTTGCTTTTTGAGGTGGTATGTTGCCCCTCATTGTAGGAATTTACACAAAGGCCAAGCATTGTAGAAGGAATTGAGCAGGGGGTTGGACGGATATTGTCTCAGGTCCCTCTTATCCTCAGATTCTGCTTGAATAAACAGGATTTTAGTTTCCATCCCCTTTTCAACAACACTAAATATTAGGATTTTCTTTTTACATCTTTTATTCTTTCCTCTTAAATGTCTGCAAATTCTGGGCAAATATTTTAGTAAGTAAACACTACACATCTTTGACATTTCCGAAATACTCAGGAAAGAGAACCCATGAAAGGCCTTCGGAGGGGGTGGTTGGCTTGTGCCGGGGACAGAAGTCTCCGTGCCTCAGAGCTGTTCCCACTTGACCCCTCGTCAGCGTCCTCACCAACAAGGATATGTTAGGTGGGCCTGTGTAAAGGCTTGGAAAGATGCAGAGACTCCCTTGGTGGCTTTAAGGAGTTGCAGAAAATAGGACTTTTACATAAAAGTAACAGTCATAGGCAACATAAAGGGTAAGCTTGAGGAAGTGCAGCCTTTGAGGCTGGTTTCATTATCTATGGAACTGACATATGGAGGCAGTAACAGCCCCAGCCGTGGTTGGTGACTGTGAGGGTCACTTGAGATGCTGTGCAGGGCCCAGCCTGTAGTAAGCACTGTCCAAGCGGGGGCCGTGAGTGCTCAGGGTTCATGGAGAGGGCACCCGGTGCTGGGAAAACTGATGTCTCCACTGATATATCCGGAAAGTCTAAGAGGGAACCTAAGGGGGGTGGGGTGGGGGAGGGGTGCAGAATTGAAAATATAATCCCAATACTTTCTTAATAACAACAGATCAATTATTCTTTCATTTGTATTGCGCAATGGGAAAGAAATTTCCACAGGGAGCACATGTCATTGGGTGTGTCTCAAATGAAACTGTTTTGCTTTCATATCCCAAAGATCTCTCAAATTCCAGATTAAACTCCAGTTACACAGAACAGTTGTGAGCCAGTCTGGATTTTCAGGTCCCAGTTTATGTTTCCTTAACACTCAACCATCCAGCCTCCTTTCATCTGGGTGGCACTGATTTGTTCGTTCCGTAAATATTTATTATGCACCACCAGTGTTTCAGGCACCAGATTCTGTGCTGTGAATTTGACAGTGTAAAAGGCAGACCTAGTCCTTCATGGGACAGCCACTGCCTAGGGGGAGTAGACAGGCTACCCTGATTCCGGGTGCTGCTGAGTGCTCGGACCCTCGAAAAGTGCACAGGGCGAAGGCTCCTAACCCAGGCTGGCACATGACAGATAAGCCGAGACCTAACAGATGAGTAGGAGGTAGATAAAGTTGGGGTGAAGTCATAAATGAGAAGGAAGGTCCAAGAGTGAAAACTTTCAAGGAACTGGTAGAAATTCCTAAGGTTCGAGCCTAGAAGAGAAGATGGGCCGAAATGAGCTGGAGAGGCAAGTAGGGAAGGGACAGGAGAGCCAGAGCCCCGGGCTGGAGGAGGAGAGCAGAGCCGCAGAGCGGAGCCGGCGATGCCCTGAGCCAGACGGTGCAATGGAGGAGGAGGAGGGTTTGGAGTTGGCGACCCCTGATGTTTGCTTCAAGGACTGGAGGGGTGGTAAGGAACCGGGGGCAACTCTATGCATGGCTGTGAAGGTGCAGGCGCTGGGAGCCAGGGCTGGTTTTAGTGTGTGTTTTTTGTTAAGGATGGAAAGACCTTGGGCTATGGGAAGGAGTAGAAGATAGTAGGAAAGAGGACTGATAAATGGCAGAATGATGTCTGATAAGACGGAGGAGGGGCTGGGGTTCACAGTAAAGGCAGAGGGATTAGCCCTTGGAGGAAGGGCATGGGAGTGCTGGAGGAACACAGTGGGGAGCCCACGCAGAAGCCTGTAGGGCCTTTCAGATGGCGCGGGGTGGGGGAGGCTCTCTGGGTGAGAAGGGGTGGGTCAGGGTGAGTTTTGAAGAGAGCCACGGAGGTGAAATTAAGTGTGGGGGGAAGACGAAGGAGAGCCACCCATGGCAGTGCAAGTGTGACGGCTGCAACCTTGTGTGCCCCACTGAGGCTGGAGACTGGTTTAGGGGTGACATCAGCCCGAGCCATCCTGAGAGTCCCCATCTCCCTAAGAGCAGCCCTGCCCCCCACCACCCCATTCCTGTGCCTAAATCCTCCACCCAGAGTGACCCACAACAAAAAGAGTTTCCTGGGACAAATTTCTTATGGTCTATCCTTGGTGGAGACGCTGGAACATATTCCTTGCAGCGGCCTCTAAAACACAGTGACACCTTGTTTTCAAGGCAGCTGGGATCAATCTTGACATGGAAAAAGTTACTGCGGTCAGGCTGGAGGAAAGGCAGATAGTGAGTTTATTTTTAAACCCAAGTGGGCACTAGAGCTGCCAGCGAGCAGCAGACGGCTCTCGGGGAAAATGAAGATTGGCAGTCGGTCAGACACTTGTCAGGGAGCCTGTGGGCTGCCAAGTGGGCAGGGGTTCAGGTGGCTGAAGGCCAGGCCTGTGCTGAGGGGTCGGGTCAGCAGGAAGGACAGCTGTGAATGCTTTGGAGCCCACCTCGAGCATGGCCCAAGGAGGCAGTGGGGGCTGGAGGACTGAGCATGGCAGATCATGACCAGCAGGCCGGGCTGCCCCCTGAGGCCACATGGAGCCAGTGCGAATGATAACTGTTCTGTCCCTTCACCTGGGGGTGGGTCAGATAGACCATATGAACAGCTTTGTGCAAGAGTAAAGGACAGTCAGGAGTCTGTTAGTGGCCCCCTTGCATTAGACATGTTCCATTAGCATTCTGGGGAGCCAGTGGCACTCGGTCCCTAGAGCTGACCTGGAATGCAGCGTGTGACTGAGCGGAAGGCCATTACCAGCGCTCAGCAGGGAAGACGTTATCCATGGCTTCATAACTCCATCAACCTCATGAGGGTTTGGCCAAAGGTTCGGGTGATACTGGGCCCTCTAAGGACTCCTGTGCCATTGCAAGGGCTGCCAGGGCATGTTTTAGGAGCTGTCACCAGGGATGGTCTCTGAGTTGTCAGAGCTTAGGCCTCTTAGAGGACATCATAGCGGTAGCTTGAGTTACACCCTGACCACGTTTTTACTTCCCTCCTTTGCTTTCAACACCGAAGGCCTGACATGCCCAGGCCGGTGGGCACAGAGGTGTCTGGGTTTGGTTGGTCCTCAGGAGTCTTTCTCTGCACCAAACCTCAGGGCTGGGTTCGCTTCTCTCCCCAAATGACCTTCTGGAAAGGTTGATAGAAATCTTATTTTACTTACAGCAAATTCCCAGGAGCTAGAACCCCTTCCAGGGCAGAACAAATCTAGGTCTCTCACTCTAGGATAAGTTAAAATTTCCTGATCCTGCCAACATAATCCTGGCTCCTCTCTTGCCTTCTAGAAAAGACTGCACTCACACGTTCCCTTCCTTTAATGAGGTAGTGTCTGCTGTATGTGATCTCTTTCCTGCTGTAGTTGTCTGTTTCCACTTCTGTCCTTGCCTTATTTCAAGGCTTCCTGGGTTGAAATATTGTTACTTAATAGCATCAGTCACAGCAACATGTAGCTGCTTGAGCACTTGAAGTGTGACTCGTACAAACCGAGATATACTTTAAGTGCACAATACATCCCTGATTTCAGGCTGGCCACTTAGCTCACTTGGTTAGAATGTGGTGCTCAGCCTTCGTGGCTTTTAAAGGTCAGTTCAAGGGCTAGCTCAGTTGGTTAGAGTGTGGTGTTATAACACCAAGGTCAAGTGTGTAGAGCCCCATACTGGCCAGCTGCCCCCCCCAAAAAAGTAGTAAAGATTCATCATTGATTTCAAAGACTTAGTGCATTGCACCAAAATAAACTTGTAAACAAACAAACAGTGCAAAAAAAAAAAAAAAAAGACCCACTGTTAAGGGTTCAGATCCCTGTACCAGCCAGCTGCCAAATAAATAAATAAAAGAATGTTACATCTCCATAATTATTTTATGTTGATTACATGTTGAAACGAGAATATTTTGGATATATTGGCTTTAATAAAATATATTAAAATGATCTTCACCTATTTCTCTTTTTAAATGGGGCTACTAGAAAGACAAAAAATACATGCAAGGATGTAGCTTACCTTTGTGGCCTGCATGCGGTCTAGACACTGGGATGAGCCAGAATGAATTTATCATCATTCTTTCAACTCGACAAGTACACTGTGAGCACCTGCAAGGTGCAGAGTGGGCTGAGTGACCCCAGCTCTCCATCCTGGTCACCTTCAATTCAGGAGGGAGGACAGAGAGGGGGCCACACATTAGCCTGAACAGACATAATTGGGAATTGAAATCTGCACCCATGACCCACCCAGAGACCCTCAACAGAGAGCACTGGCTGGTTTAAGGAGGGTGACACAGAGGCAGCCTGGGGTGGTGGTCTTATCAAAGGATTTCCTGCTTTTGAAAAAACCTGTACTTGGAAATTCCTTGCAATAGACAGCCTTCACCGCACATTTTATCAGCACCGCACTCCCCCGAGTGAGCCACGGGCCGGCCCTTCACCGCACATTTTAAATTCCTGGCTCCATGCCACAGGTTTAGGAACCACACCACCAGAACTGCCTGTAACATGTTCTGAAGCTAGAGTCAGTCCTTGCACATGATCTGTTGAGGCCTGAGCCGATGCTCCATTCCAGCCCACAGAGATTTATTTCCTCCTGGCTAGTTGGGAGGAAACGTGCTGGCATCACAGGGCAGGCAGGACAGGGACAGAGGGCTGGGATGCTCCCTGGCAGTCCCATTGCCACCAGTGCCTCATCTCTGAAGGCTCCTGGGCTGTGGGCACCCAGCAGGCAACTTCTGGAGCTCCAGGATTCGGCCTGAGGCTGAGGGGTGTCAAATGACTCTGCACTGATTTTTTGGTTTTCCTCCTCCTTTTTTGGTGGCTGGCCAGTTAGGGGATCCAAACCCTTGACCTTGGTGTTATAACACCAAACTCTAACCAACTGAGCTAGCCCTTGAACTGACCTTTAAAAGCCATGAAGGCTGAGCCTCACCTGTGCCCTCTCTGCTTACCCCTCTGTCATTTGCCACAACCCACACTTTTCAGTGCCTGAAGGGCCAGCTGTATGACCCATCAGACCTGGGTTAGTTGTCACAACAGACCAGAAACTGGGAACTGAGAAGGGGTTAAGTGTCAGGATGGAGGAGCTGAGCGGCAGGAGCAATAAAGTTAAAAATAGTGTCATCCAGCCCAGAGCAAGGAAGACAAGGGCAAACCTAGGCTTCAGTTCATGACGGGTTTGAAAATGATTCTTGCTTCTCCCCCCACCCCGCCCCCACATAGCAAATAGGAAGAGGCTGGAGTTGGATGTTCCCCGGTGTCCTGGAGGGATTGAGATCCAGAGTAGGGTGGGCACCGGGAATCTACACTGGACGCTGCCCCGTGTCTCTCTGCATGTGAACCGAGGTGGCCCTAGGAGTCCTGCCCATCTGAGAATGTGGCTGTGATCCTGGAGCTTTGGCACTGCCCATTCTCCCCAGGCCCCCAGCTGGTGTCGCCATTTCTTGCTCCCCTTCTCTTTCCTCTCTCCTTCCGCTCCTCCAGCCCCTGCCCCCACTTCTTTCCTCTTTTCCCTGAACAAACACGACTTCCGGAGTCAGATGGATCCTCCAACAGTCCTTCTCTCCAGTCGCTCCAGACCGTGAGAACCTCTGGGCCCAAAGCACTCTGGAGGCAAAGGTGGGGTAATGCTAACGGGCTCCTGGTGCAGACCCCAGCGGGGCAGGGCCCAGCCCAGCCGTGCTCAGTCCCTCCCTGCTCCAGGCTCAGCCCAAGAGCAGCTCAGTGCCCTGGGGACGAGCGAGGTTAACAGTTTTGTCCAGCTTTTTGGAATCTCTTGGGAGATAAGGAGAGGCTTTTCTGGCTTCAACCATAGAAGGGGAGTTGAGTCTCCTGCCTATTGGTAAAATGCTTTTCTGCACACCTCTCCTCCTGCTCTGCTGAAGCCAGAGGAGAGCACAGTGTCGCTGCTGGAGAACTGAGGGAGCAGAAGGGCCAGGCCTCCGCCCCGTTTCCTCATCTCAAATGGGAAGCCATGCCCCTTCCTCCCAGATCCGGGCCCCAGGTGCTCACTTCCCGCTCTCAGCACCCCAGTTGGTGTGCTCCTTCCAGGGCCAAAGGAAACAGTAAGGGCACCTGAGTCACAGGAGGGTCATTTGCAGAAAGGAGAGACAACAAAGTTGGTGTGAGCTCCGTGGAAGCCCCAAGACGTGATCTTTAATTGATGCTCCTGGCCCTGCCTCCCCACCCCTGAGCCCCAGATGACATATGTACAGGATGCTGGATGGAGCCAGGTCCAGGCCTGCATTGCCACAGCGTTCATTCCTCCCTGGGCACTGCCAGGGCAGGGCAGGAAGATGCAGACAGCTGGGAGACAGGGCGGACTGGTCACATGAAGTCTTAGGTTCTCTATGTTCCCAAGCCACATACCCATGCACACACAGACATGTCTGTGTACACAGAGGTATGGATCCAAATGCTTGAGCTCAGCTATGTTGCCACCTGTGTGCACATGTGCGCCACCAGAGAATGGGTGCCTTAAGGTGTCACAGCAATAGTGCAAAACCCAGCCCTTCCTCCTGCCTGCCTTCCCTCGTGGGGCTGGTGGAGCAGAGCTGAACAGAAGGGGACCACACTCACCCCCTCACTGGGCAGTGCCAGCTGAGCTCAATACTGAGGACCCCACTGCAGACAGATGACATCCACCCACCCAAAAGGGTGTCATGGTTTCCAGGGCCCAGTTTGCCCCTGAGGGTGGTGAAGATGAAGTTTCCTTCATGGACATTTCCTTCATGATTCCTCAAGATGTCCCAGAAACAGAGAAACTCAAAGGCCCTGAGGCGTTCAGAAACCCCTCCTGAGTCTGGGTGTGGCATCCCTGGGAGAGGGATCCCATTCATTTGTGGCTTTCATCCATAAGGTGGCTCGCCCCCACATCTTGCCCCTGCCAGCTAGCTGTTAGGGTCGAGGAGCCAGAGCCCCTTTGTCCCAAGCAAGAGTCGTGAGGGAAGGCCGTGGGAACTGAGGAATTCTACTCAGTCTTGGCCTGTCTCTCAGGCTCAACCACAGCGGGGATCAGGGAAGGACATAACGGGGAAACGTCTGTAAACATACTACTCAGCCCTGGAAAAGGGTCAGGAGTGGAATGCGTTTGACAGGGTCCTGGACTTTTTTAGAAGCCTGGGATCATCCGTGAGTCCTGCTCTCCCCACTTCCTCTTGCACATCACAGGCAGAGCCCCTAACCCTCCAGGCACTGGGCCACCTCTGGCCTTCCCTACTGGGAAGATGGCCCAGACTGGGAGCTCTCAACCACACCAGGGGGCACTTAAACCCTGAGTCAGCCCCAGAATCACCCTTCTTGAAGAGGGGAAGGTGCCATTTTATTTCAGGGACTATATTTTCTAGACCCCCCCACAACCAAATACATGTGTCCTGGCAGGGACAGCAGGACAGTCATTTTGGAATAGAAGACAACCTGGGACATGTGGCTGCCGTACCCACAACTAGACCTCGGGCACGGCACAGGCAGCTTTGGTTTGAATCAGCACTTGTACTTCTTCCAAGCTCAGCGGGGCTGGGCGGCGGGGGCAAGCAGAGGTGGCTGGCCCTGCCTGTGTTTGGTGACAGGATTCCAGATGTGACCATCCCGGGGGAGGGCCTAGGGGACAGCCACACCTCACTTCCTCCGGGCCCCCCTTTGTCAAAACATCCCCACAACTGCCCTGGCCCCAGCACCCCCAAGGTTACATTCATCAGTTAAGATTCAGTAAAAAAAATGTAGATGTCAGCCCCTTCCCCTAGGTCCCAGAGAGCTAAGACCCTGGTCCCAGCAGCCTGGTTTTGAGGAGGAGCCATCCCAGACCACGCCCAGTGGTGGCTGCCTGCCCCCACTGGGGCATCCCTTCAGGCCCCCCACTTGAGCTGTGGCAATTGTGATGATGGAAGCTACATTCACACAGGGACAGTTGGTGTGCAAGGCCAATGCCACAGGAGGTGGGGTGGGAGCCTTGAAGGAAATGCTCTCCAGGCCTGGTCCACCCTGATGGTGTGAAGGGCAGGGCCACAGCACCCCAAAGCCCTGTGGAGCCAGGAGTTGAAGGGTTTGGATCTGGAAGACACTTGCAGGGTGCCTCCCTCCGTGGCTGGGTGGGGGCAGCCTTGTGGTTCAGAGCCAAGACGGTGGGCGCCAGGCTTGGAGGGAGGGGGTGGCACTTAGGCCCCTCCAGACCTGGAATGGAGAGGGGGCGTCAGGGGAGGACAAGACACAGGGCCCAGAGGGAGAGCCCTCCAGCGAGGCCCCAGGAGATCAGTGCTGGGCCCTGGAGGTAGCAAGTCACAGGCTGGCCAGGAAGGGGATCTGGCGGGAGGTCGGACAGCGGTGACATGGAAGACAAAACAGATGGGACATGGAGGGAGGATCCTTTCCCAGGGATGGGGACTGCGGGGGGCACAGCTCCAAGGTCCATCTGGCCAGGAAGGTCTGGCCACATGGCCAGAGGACAATGGGCAAGAAAAAGAGAAGGGCAGGCTGAAGACTTTCTTCCCAGAGCGAGGCTCTCCCACCCCTGCACCCGCCATGACAGGCTGACTGCAGGAGTGAGGGAATCAGCCCCAGCTCCCCATCAACAGAATGTGAGGTGACGAATGAGATGGAGACAAGGACAGCGGGAGGGATGATGTGGCCGGTGTCACACTGCCCCCTGCTGGGTCGGGTCATACCTTCCTCTGCGGATGTTTCTTCAGGAGCCAAGGAGGGGACAGGCAGAGAGAGAGAGGAAAAAGAGCTGCTGACCTTCCCTTTCTCTCAGGGAGGGGGGGGGCTTCCTGCTCCCAGGAGACCCCCGGCTCCTCCAGGGCACCTGGGGCTTGGACACTAATGACAGGGCCAGGGAGAGATACCCAGGAAACCTACCAAAAATAGGTCCTGGCTCTGCCACTAAACTCGTGTGAGCCTGGGCCTCAGTGTCCTCCTTTGCACACTGGGAGGGTTAGGCCAGTTCAAGGACCCCAAACTTAGGTGCCCATGGAGAACTGTAGGCTGGGGGGACCTGGGGAAGCCCCTGCACAGCTCTGCTCTGTGGCCGTGCTGAGATGCGTGGAGGCACACTGGGGCCCAATCTTCTCATTTTTCAAGAGAAGGTAGAAATTAGGATTGTTAGTGTAAAATCTCCTGGTGTTTATATGTGAGCAACTAATTAATTTTTTTTTTTTTTTTTGTCCTTTTTGAGACTGGCTGCACCGCACCGCACTTAGCCAGTGAGCACACCGGCCATCCCTATATAGGATCTGAACCCGCGGCGGGAGCGCTGCTGCGCTCCCAGCACCGCACTCTCTCGAGTGCGCCACGGGCTCGGCCCGCGACTAATTGATTTAAATGTTGAAACAAGACCCTGTGGGCTGGCTTGGATCCATGACACACGAGCTCTGGTTTAGCTGACCTCTCAGGGCGGCCCCCTCAGCTCCAGCAGTCAGAGATTCTGATTCCCCGAGGACGCCCCACGGTATAGTGTGTGTGTGTGTGCATGTGTGTGTGTCTCTTACTTAAATCCCCAGCCCGTGCCACCCAGGACGATGGCTGCAACCAGGACAGCACCGGCGATGGAACCAATGATGATGTTAGTGCCGCTGGGACCTGGAGAGGAAGGCAAGGATTGGTTGGCACGGACAGGCATGGAGAATGGGCAAGACAGAGAGACCCATCCTGGCCAGCTCCAGCCTCACCCTTATATCTCTCCGTCTCCCCTGTGGGCAGGGATGTGGGCAGGGGGTTGTGGATGCTGCAGTCTTTGCCTGTCCAGTCTGGCTGACAGATGCACTTCCCTTCGTTGCTGCAGACCTACAGGTGGGGTGGGCCAGCAGAGGTGAGCAGGGCCTGTTCCCTCTCTTGCCTCTCCCACCATCCCGGCTTCTGAGCACCTACCCCGTGGTGGGAGCAGATCCGACGATCCCCGCTGCCTGGGCAGGTGCTGAAGTTGAAGGCAGAGGCTGGCAGGCAGCGGTGGTCCAGGCACAGCATGTTGGGCCCACAGGCTGTGCCATCCTCCACATAGCTCAGGTCTGAGCCATCGGCCAGCTGCACATGGCCACCCCTGGAGAAACAGCATAGCCAGCCTCAGCCCCCGTCCCCAACCTCCATCATAACTGCAGCCTCCCCTTCCCCAGCCATGATCCCAGCTAACACCTGCAGTCCAGCTCCTTGCCCTGGTGGTAGAAGGTGACACTGCTGATGTCTCCCCCCAGGTCACCCATCCGAGGAGCTCCAGAGATGTTGACACAGAGGAGGAAGCCACAGAGCACATCCCTGTTGGGGCACAGGGAGTGAACCCCAAGTTTGACCTCAGACCCAACTGCTGCACTCTAATCCGCCCTCACCCTGCCACCTGATTTTGCAAGTATTCTCCCACTGACACTCAAGCTTCTCCTAGGAGAACCTGTTGCCCCGTCTTTAAAAAATCTCACCCCTCCAGAGCAGGGGGCCCAGCCTTGGCTACTCACTGCTTATTGCACTGGACCCAGCCTGACCCCTTGCGCCCACAGTTCCCACGCTCCGTCCCCTCCACGTTCAGCTTCTCATAGCAGAAGCGATCAGCAGCCACTGCAGGGAGACAATGCTAGGTGTAACCGCACCCACCCAGGATCTCAGAGCCTGAGCCCCAGACTGGCTGGGTTCCTGAAATCCTGGGGAGCCACACATTCCGTAGGGGGCTTATTTAGCTGGAACCTGTCCCTCTCCAGCCTCTCGATTCTGGGTCCTCCAGAGTCCCCGCTCCCGCCCCTAGCCAGACTCACAATGGCCCCAAAGGGCTTGACACTGCCGGTCCCGGGTTTTGCAGCGACCTCCGTAGCAGCGGCCCTAAGGGACCAACAAACAGGAGACAAGGGACAGAGACGTTGAGGGGTCAGAATGGAGACCAGCTAGAGACTGCACTGAGCCCAGAGGGGGAGGAACCCCCAGCCATCATACCTGTTCATGATCACAGTAGTAACCATCCTGCTTATGCAGGTTAGGGGGACACTGTGGAGAGATGGGGCAGGACTGAGCACAGCAGTCCCAGGACTGAGAGCTGAGGCTTGCCACAGGAAGGGATGGAGGGGTGCCAAATGCCCCCCACGTGGGGGTTCATGTTACAGGGTCTGTCTGGCTCTGAACCCAGGACCACGTGGCTTTGCAAGTCACATAGTCTGTCCAGTCTCCCTCAGTTTCCTGCACCTACCTCGCAGGGCCGGGAGAACTAAATGCCTGGCAGATGATTAGGACTTCATAGATGCTAATATCCGCTCTGATCCCTAGAATACACCTGGTGCTAGGAATACCAGCCAGACTATAAATACTGGTTTAATGATTAAAAGAACAAAGCCAGGAGGCAAGAAGACTGTTTATCAATTAAGGAAACAGGCTGACGAGCGACGCCAGCTGCAGAGCCAAACCGATAGGGGTAGGGGTTGCCTCGCCCGGGGCTCCGCAGGACGCCGGGCCGGGCGGACCTGGCTCGAGTCCCCGGTGCAGGTCTCCGCGATGTCGCACTCGTTCACGGCCTCCCGGCAGGACACACCCCGCGGCTCGTACTAGGGAAGAGAGACGTTCCCGGCTCAGGCCCGACAGGTATCTTGGCCCCGCGCTCCCTCTGGAATCCCGCCCTTAGGTCTGTTCCCCTTTCTGTGCCCCAGTCACCCCTCGGCCGCTCCCCGCCCTGCTCCCACCCCACCCAGCACCGCCTCCAGACCCCACGTTTCCGCCAGTCCAGTCGCTCCACGTTCGACCCCCCACCCGGCTCCTCGTAGCCACGCCTTCAACGTCCCAGGGCTGGCTCACGCTCCGCCCCCCAACCCCCCATTGGCGCTTTTCCGCACCAGGCCCCGCCTCCAGATGCGCCCACCCCCAGCGGCTCCTCCTTCCCTGCCTCCCTCGCGCCCTTATGTGACGGCGTCCAATCGTCCCTGCTTTGTCCTGGCCCCGCCTCCTCCCCGCCCCCGGCGAGCCTCCTCACCTTGCAGCGGCGACAGCACAGCCCGTCGCTGCACATGGCGTCGTGGGTCAGGGTGCATTTCTTGCAGCAGTTGCCACCCGCGCGGCTGCACTCCTGAGGGACGCGGGGAGAAGGGGAAGGAGGCGCGCGAGCCGTAACCCTCCCCGCTCGGACCCTCCCCGGCGCCCGCACGAGTCGCTCACCTGCACCGAGCCGCAGTCGCACTCCTCCCCCGCCTCCACGAAGCCGTTCCCGCACTCGGGGGGGTCCAGGAGCTGAGCCGGGAGGGGGTGTCGGGAGTTCGGCCAGGACCCAGCCCACGCCCCGCTCCCGTGCTCCCCGCCCTGGGGCTGGTACCTTGAGGGGCTTGTTGAAGAGGCAGCTCCCGCCGCCCTCCTGCAGAAACTGGTTGTACTCGTCGATGCTGCAGCGCGAGAACTTGCGGGGCAGGTAGAACCTGGACAGGGGTGAGGGGACGGGGAAACGGCGCCGCTGGGTCCTCCCCTCCAGACCACCCTCTTGCGCCTCCTCAAGGTTCGGGAGGGGCGCACCAGGGGACTCCGTCACCATCGGGAGTAGATTGAGCACGAGAATCCTGCCGCCCGCCCTTCAAGGAAGGGCGAAGGATTTCGCTCTTGTCCCCTCCACTGAACTTCGGGACTCAAAGTGTCGGAGCGCTCAGGAAGGAAGACGTCTCCACACGAGGCTCGGGCGGCGCCCAGTGGCCACCGTGCGCACTACAGCCCGGCCACTTGGTGTCCCAGCAGGAGAATCTGGGTCTCCCTGAGTAGTGCTTGCAGAAAACTGGGCTTCCTGGAATCCTGAGTGGTCCCGTGTGCTGGACCTCTTGAGGCCACCGGGTCCAGGTTTCCATCCAGTGCTCGCTCCAGGACTCCCTCGCCCAAGACCCTACCCCCAGTTTGTCCCCAAGAACTCACCCAGTGTCCTCCATGATGCAGCCCAGCCAGATGTCCGGACACTTGCAGTCCCCTGAGGGCGAACCAGTGGATATGAGTGTGTGGAGGGGGTCAAGGCCCATCCCCCCCCCACACTTGGCCCATCTTCAGTTCTAGAGATGTCGGGTGTGGGTCTCGGCTGATTGTGGGGCCACAGGGGGGTCTCCTGGGGGTTGATACCTGCAGAGCTTCGGTGTTTGTTCCACATCATGCCCAGGTTCTGCCCCAGCGTCTGGGCCAAGGTCACTGCCATGGCCCCCATGTTGCCATACTGGGGGTGGGGAAGATGGAACACAAAGATGTCTACATCCACCCAACAGGCAGTGCCTTTTCAGCCCCTCTCCCTCAGCGCCCACCCCAGCCATGCCCTCTCACTGCTCACCTCGTTCACGCCCCCACCCCGGGACAGCGAGCAGATGCCCCCCACGTAGGCTGCCCCACTGCTGGTGCTCTGGAAAGTCTTGCCCCTGGAAGGGAGAGAGTTGTCAGCATAACCTCCTCCCTCTCCATGGTGGCTCCTGGGGATCTGGGGGAGGCCCCAACACTGGAGTACTTCCTTGGGGAGGGAAGCCTGGCCCTTCATGCATGACCTCAGGCAAGCCCTTTTCCTTCTTTGGGTTTGTTTGCCCATAAGCCAAATGAGGGGTTCCTATTAGATAGTCTCTAGTTACAAGGCCCTTTTATTAGATTTTTTCCCCCTAACACATCACTGGGCCCCTGAGGAAAGGATGTTGGGACAGTTTAAAAGGAGAAAGAGGGGACCAGGGGAGGTGAGGGGCAGAGAAGACCACCAGGGTTAAGGCAAAGACATCAGCTGAGATGCAGGGGAAGATGCCCAGCCTGTTGCATGTGGCTGGGGAGCAGGTAGCAGGTGCAAAGTGACCCCAGTTCCCAGATCTGAGAGGGGCACCTGGCACAAGGCAGGCATAAGTAAACCTAAGCACCGTAGCAACCAGCAGAGGCTGGGGGGATGCATGGGGAGGGACACTCACGAGAAGAGGTGGGTCGCATCACTGGGCTCAGGAAGACCCTCCCGCCGGTAGACCATGAGCCGGGCCAGGGTCTCCAGGAGGTCATCCTGCACCTGGATCTTGTCCCCATCTGCCCATGTTTCCATAGCAACCAGAACAATTCGGGTGTTGAGCTGCTCCTTGTACATCTGGGCCGGGAGGGGAGAAGATGGGGGGGCTGGAGGGTGGGAGTGGTAGGGGGACAGGCCTGGAGGAGGGCCTCAGTCTGCCCCTCTGGGAGGTGGGGGTCAGAGGCTGAGAGTACCCCCAGGATGTGTGTGGCGGGGATGGGGGCAGAGCTGGGGGAAAGGGGAGGGAGGGCGGCCTGCTCACCACGTCTGCCAGGTTCACCACGGACTTGGCGAAGTTGCTGGTGAGGACCACCGACTGTCGCATCTGCTCGAACTGGGAAGAGAAGAGCGAAGAGGGCAAGGCTCCTCCTGAGTCCTTCCCCTGACTGTCACCCTCCAGCCTGGGAACTTACCAGCTGCCGGTCGTTGATCACGATCAGCTCCACGTACTTGGTCTCACTGTGCACTGTAGGGTGGCCACGGCGGACCTGGGGGGCGGGTGGGCACTTGGAATAAGTCCCACCCAAGTCTGGCCCCATGGCCAAGCCATGGACAGACTCAATGGGGGTAGTGGGGTCTGGACTCCAGCCAGGGACAGTGCCAGCCCCCACTGGCAGAGGTTTCCCATCCGTCCCCAGCCTTGGATGAAGGCAGGCAGCCTCCGTTCACCCACGACAGGGGCCTGTGTAGACACCGGTGTTAGGGAAGGGGGTGGGACCATCTCCTAGAGCTGGCTCCCTGGCCCCCAGTGGCTTCAGTCTGAGCCCTCCTTTGCCTCAGCCATGGATGGGGTTGTCCTGCTCTGGGCCACAGCCCAAGGTCTCTGCAGCCCGAGGTCTGTGCGGGCCCCCGTACCTGCCTTTTCCTTCTCAGCCTCAGCCGGTTTGGAGGAGCAGAATAGGCAGGGGCAGCAAACAGGCAGCCTGCAGGGAGCGGGCAGGTGAGGGGAGCACAGCCGGCCCCCTCCCCAGCCCCGCTTTCCCACCCTTACCTGGTTCCCTGCATCCGAGGGGGGCTGGGAGGAGAGGGGTCCGGTAAATGAGATGGGGAAGGGGGCCCTGCAATGAGGGGGAGTTAGTTCTTGGAGGGCCAACTAGGTCTGCTCTGGGCCCAGTTGTGGGGGGGCAGCTCCAGCCCGTCCCCTCACCCCACCTTAGGGTGACCCAGAACTGGCCAGAGCTCCCATGTCGGATCTGATCTCCCAGACGCTCAGATTCCGGGATCAAGACCTGAGGGCGCCCTGACAGACCGGGGCAAAGGACACTGGAGCCCAATGGGAGGTCGCCTGGGGGACAGAGGGGACATTGGAGCTGAGGGCACAGTGGGAGGGAAGCAGAGCTGGGGTCACCGAGGAGGGCAGTGAGGCTGAGGTTACTGGAGGAGGAGGAGGTAGCAGTGGCAGCTATTGGGACAAGCATGGCAGGGCCATCAGAAAAGATGGTGAGGGGCTGTGCAGGGCTTACCCGGGAGGCTCCCCAAGGTGCAGCAATATCTTGGGGCTCCACGATGTAAGTCAGGTTTCCATCAGAGAAGACCCCACTGTGGAGAGAGAGGCGCAGCTCCCCACCGTTCCCAGGCCCACAGCTGGAGGCGCCTTCCCACTGCCCAGCCCCCCCATACTCACTGCAGCCCCTGGCAGGTGGAGAGGGCAGCAAAGGAGTGCGGGTTCCCCCGGAGTTTCCCCTGGTAGTAGCAGTGGTCTCCAGCCCCCTGGAGGAGCAGCAGAAAAGTGAGCAGAAGGCACCCCAAGCCCTGGCATGAAGGCAGGAGGATGGCAGAGGGGGGCCGCAGGTGTCTTTGTGGGGGCCACTGAAGCTGCCCTGTGAGCAGGTGGCCGCAGTCTCTGGGTACACCTGGGGCTCTGGAGCCTGGTTCTATGCTGGAGGTGCTCCTAATTTGCTGTGTCACCCTGGGCAAGTTCCTAGCCCTCTCTGGGCCTCCACCTTGCCTATAGAATGGGATAGTTGGACTACAGCAGTGGTTTTTAGCCATTTGTTGGGTCTGGTGAAGGGATCATAGACACCTTTGAGAATAATAGTTAACATTTATGTAGTGCCTACCACACACAATCTCACACTCTACCTCCGTGGACCACCCCTAGATACATGGTCTGTGGCCAAGGAATTGCAAGCAGCATGTGTCCTCCTGGCTAGGCTCATGGGTCACAGGTGACCAGCAACGCCCCTTCCCCAGCTCCGCCTGCTGCAGAATTACTTGTGCTCCAGTAACTGAGCAAGTTGGGGGGCGGGGAGGGATGGGAAGGAGGCTATTTATAGACACATTCATCTTTCTTCAGGCTCCAGGGCCTCCAGGGCTGGGACCTTGGTGTCCCAGGCAGCCGGGAATTTCCAGGGCCTTGATACTTTCTGAGCAAGAGGGGACATTTCCTCAACTGCCCCCTCCCAGAGGAGCCTGGGGAGGGGGAACTCCTGACATAGCTGGCGTGGAACACTGCCAGTCCTGGAATGCCCCTCTTTCCTGGCTGGAGAAAAGACCTCTGGGGCTGGGCAAGGGGAGCATAGGGCCCCATGCCAGCCATCCAACCTGCCCACCTCAGAGCCTCCAAGGTGGAGAGAGACAGGAGGTCCCGAGCAGCTAGGCCCATCCTGAGTGTACCCCTGACCCCATCTCTACCTGTCCCTACAGACAGACAGACAGCATCTCCATTCCACCTCCTCCTCCTCTTCCAAAGGCACTCACGGTGCTGTGCTGGGTGGTCCCCCCCTGGCTGAAGTGGCGCTCCACATACTGTGAGGACAGGAGGTGACTGAAACAGAGTGGGCAGGAGGAAGGAGGGGGGTCACTGGGGAGGCTAGGTCAGGCTTGGGTCCTGCCGCAGCCCAGGATCCAGGTCCCCCTGCCCCAGCCTAGCCCTCTGTCCCCAACCAGCTGAGTCAAGGCCATGCTTTGCCCGCCCAACCTGCAGCCCTTCCTCCCGGGCTCAAGGCCTCACTCACTGGTTCAGCTCCAGGTCCAGTGTGAAGTTTGACTTGAAGGCCGGGATGACGAAACTCACCTGGGCCAGATGGACAGGCTGGTGTGGGAGGAGGGCAGAGGGGGAGTCAACCTGAGGAGGCCTGAAGGTGGGAGCTGGGGAAAACCCAGGACAGAGAGGAGCTCCGGGGAGGGGATGGCCCCGCCCCAGCAGCCAAGGGGACCACTGATTTGGGGGAAGATGTTTTGCATAAGCTACTGTTTCCTTTATGCCGTGGGGCAGGGGCAGGAGAGCTAGTCATTGGGCATGGCCCACCCTCTACCCTCTGGGCCAGGGCACCAGCCCATCCTCCCCCGAGCCAGTCTGCTGAGCCACAGGGATGGAGCGGGACAGCTTGACCTGCCCGCTGTGTCATCCCAGACCCTCCCTGCTGCAGGAAGGCCACCCCTACCCTCAGATGGAATAAAGAGAAGGCCCCCAGAAGTCCCAAGGGAAGCGAGAAGGGTCTCAGTCAGGGGCAAACAGCAAAAGGGCGCAGGTCCCTCGCTTCCTGTCCCCCTACCCTGGTCCCAGCCTCAATGACATAGGAGGCCTCAGACGGGACTGGAGTAGGTGGAAATCCATCACTGGGCCCCTGGAAGCTGCGGCAACAAGCAGGTGCCATCTCGTCAGGAGGAAAGAACTTGGCTCCTCCACCCCCAAATCCATTGCCCTCTGCCTTGCCCAAAGCAGCTCATCTTTAATATTTCAATCACATAGTTAATTTTTAAACACGGAAGTTTTCCTGATAAATTTTTCAGAGGGGCCTACGCACTGGGGCTGGGAGGCTCCAGGTTGCCATGGTGATGCACCAGTCCTGCGTGAGACGCTGCCCTCCCAGGCCTGGGCGCCCCGCTCCTGCAGAGCCCGAAGCCCCTGTGCCTGTGGGGAGAGCGACCCCAGGGGAAGAAGGCCAGGAGATCCTCGGTCCTCAATCACAACCACCCTGGGGACACACCTGGCGGCTCCCGCACCTCAGCCCAAGATGGAGTGTGCAGCCTCAGGTCTTAGGAAAGCTCTGGAAGCCCGGGAAAGGTCTGAGAGGATTTGGGGGCCGGACCCTTCCTCCCACTTCCTGTCCACTTGACAAGACTGAACTCCAGGCACCCAGATGAGGGTCACAACCGTCTCCTCTGCCCATGGGAGGCTTTTGTTTGCTGACTTGCTTTTGTGGTAGGGAAAGCAGGCTGTAGGAAGGAGCGGAGCCCCAACATGGATGTCATGGAGTCCCATAGCTTGCTGCCTGCCTGTCAGCTCCCTCGTCAACCACCTGGTCATTACCAATCTTTACCGAGTGCTGCTTACATGCCAGGCACTGGTCTAAACTCTTTCCAACTAGGAGCATATTCGACCTTCACATCTACCCTATGGGATAGATGCTACTGTTATTCCCATCAGACAGATGGGGAAACTGAGGCACAGAGATGCTAACTAACTTGCCCAAGGTCATACAGCTAAGATGTCACAGAGCTGGGATTCAAACCTAGGGAATCTGCTTCCAGGGCCTTCTCACCCCAAAGGCAAGGTAAGACGGAAGTGGGCCCAGTGTCCGGGACAGGCCCTGGAGAGGGGACAAGCTGAGGTGAAGGGCCAGAGCCCGGGAAGGCAGACCACTGAGCTCCAAGGACACCGACTCACCCCAGCCCAGGCTGACCAGGGCTCCAAGCTCCATCCTGAGCCCCTGGAGTATCGATCAGACTCGAAATAGAAAGTCAAGGACAAGGAGTCACTGTTTCCTTCACCCCAGCCCTCGGCCTGGGCCATCTCTGCTCTCCCCTCCCCCTGTGCCTGCACTAGCTCAGCCCCCCACCTCCACCCCCACTCCCCACACATGGACCATCCTTGCCCTCCCTCCTCTCCTCTCAGGACTGTTCCTGCTTGTTCTGTCTGCCTCCCACCGACAAACCCCTATCCCAGCCCGCCTCTGACTTCCCTAGTCCCCGTGCCCTGACTCCACTCTCAGGCTGTGCAGCCTCAGGGACGGCCCAGCACCTCTCTGACCCCGGATTTTCCCACTGAAAATGGTTAGATGAGTCCAGATGAGAGGATGGGAGGTTGGCTGTGTGGTGGGGAGTCATCCTGGGCCTGGAGGATTCTGGCAGAGTCAACCCCAGGGAGTCACTTGGGAAGCCCTCGAGCTGACCTACCTGGCCTCCTTCTCCATGGAGGCCAGGCCAGCCCCCCATTTGGGGAAGTCTAGGCTTTTGGGGGAGCAGTGCCAGATGCCTCAGGCTCCTCTCGGCCCCCACTTCCTGCAGCCTGCCTAGGCCTCACTCCCTTCCCCACCTGGTGAGGCCAAACTGTGGGGGTGGCTGCTCCCTTCCCCAGCAGGACACTGGGCTCAGGCTGGGTAAGACCCCTGGGCAGTACCAGGGCAATTGCTGGGGCTGGAGCTGGAGCTAGCAGGAGGGGGCCGGGGGAGGCCCCAAAAGGCAGTGGGAGAAAGGGGAGAGAGCTGGCAGTTTGGCTTAGTTGGTTAGAGTGCAGCCTTGCCAAGGTCAAGGGTTCAGATCCCTTTACTGGCCAGTCAAAAAAAAAAAAAGCGGGGAGGGGAGAGAATCCAGATACCTTGACATGTGGGCCTGGCCTGGCTGGATGGGGGGACACAGCTCTGTCCCCTGTCTGAGGGAAGAGACAGATCAGGCAAATCAAACCCATTTCGGTCCCAGGACCTCTGCCTCCCAGGAGCCTGGAGAAGGGGCTCCTGCTGGCACCAGGGAGACGCCCCCAGCCAAGCTTTAAGGTGATGTTCTATCAAAGCCAAACTCTTGCCTGGCCCTGACCTGCCCCTGGCCTCATCCCATTATCTCTCAGTTCCTTGGGAGGGCCCCTTCAGTCTTGAGCTCATGCCAGTCTCCAGCTGCCTTCCCACCTCTGCGCCCAGCTCAGCACTGCTTGTGACCAGCCAGCTGTGACCCTGTGCCCTGTGCTTGCTTGCCTCTTGCTCCCCAGCCACCCACTCTCGTGTGTGCCAGCTCATTTGATCTCACCTCTGGTCTCAACCTGGCTGGGCCTCATTTTACAAATGCCAGACAGAGGCTCAGGGAGAGACACTTGGAGGTGGCTGGCCCAGGGTCACAGCTGGGGAAGTGTGGGACCAAGCCCTACCCTCTGGTGTTCATGTCTGCTGTGGCATCTGTGGCCACCTGGCAGGGGTGACTGCACTCTCCACCCACAGCTTCCCCATTGCTGACCTGCCCACTCTCCCAGGCACCTGCTTCAGAGAACTGTGTCTCCTCCACTCTACTCCCTGTCAGGTTGAGAAGGAGGCAGAGACTACAGAAGTCCCAGAATCACAAATACAGATGCCGGGCTCTGCCCCAGACCTACAGAATCGCAGTCTTGGAAAGGGAGAGACTAAGGATCTTTAGGTTTCTCAAATGCCCAGAAGATCTGAACGTGCAGATCCCTGCTCTCCCCAACCTCCAGGCCCCCTCCCCTCACTCACTCACCTGAATCCCATCTCCTCCCCACGACCCTCCCTCCCTGCTCTCCTCTGCAAACCCTGCACCTGCCAACCCACACAGAGCTTTGACCCTTCTCAGTGACCTCTGGGCCTTTAAGCATACAGTTCTTGACATATATTTCTTTTATCACTGATTCAATTTGTTTCATGGGTGGCTTTTAGTCCCCTGGAGCAAGGGCTATGCCCACCCTTTTCCCTGCCCAGGGGCTCAACACTCATGTTGAATGGAAAGGCATGAAAGGCCTGGGTAAGCTGCTTAACTCTCTCTGCCTCAGTTCCCCCATTGGTAAAATGGGGTTGTTGTGAGGATTAAATGAAAGCCCTTTTTAATGTGCTATTATCATAAGGGTTAGTAATAATAATAAATGAAGAAAGAAGTATAAATACTCCAGATAAACGGGGCTTTGAGGAACTGAATAAAAGACCCCCTTGGATCACCTCCTGAGACAGGGACATGCCAAAATGGTGTCTTTATGCTCCAGATTTGGGTGGATTGGAGTGATTTACCTGTGAGGTGTCTCACCTGAGGACATCCCTTCCCACCCACTGTGCAGAGAGACACCACCACCGTGCACGCTGGGTGGCCACAGACGGGGGAGGAGCCAGAGAGGCAGGGGCCCCACTGGGGAGCATGTCCTGGCTAGGAGATACCACCCACCCGCCCACCAGCTAACTCCCCCCATGTCGCCCAATTATATGCTAATGCTCCATTTATCGACAGGGCAGTGGGATTCCCAGACAATGAGAACAGTTGGATGAATTTCTGATGATGGGATTTGACCTAAATTTTTGAGGACAGAGTCACCTCCTTACAGGGTCATCAGTCCTTCTAGGGACAGATCTTGACAGCTGAGCTCCTCCAGGCAGCCAGGAGAGGTGTTTGGGTAAAGCCAAGCCCACAGGCCAGAGTCTGGCTGGGGAGGACTGGAGATGCTGGACCCTGCTATGTTGTTTCTCCCTCAACCCTGCCCAAGGCTGACAGGTAACCCCAAATGCCCTGGATCCTGTTTCTGACACCAGCCCTCATGCCAGAACGAGGTGCCCTGCTGCTGACACTGAGGGAGGCTGGGCTGGGCAGTTCTCACAGGAGCTCAGCCCTGTGACTGATGTGCCCTCCCCCAGCTCTGTCTCCTGGTCTGCGAACCCCTCACCACCAACCCTGTTCATTTCCCTACATCCTACCTTCTCCTTGGTTCCCAAAGAGTCTGGGTTTCTCCAGGGGCAGGCAAAGCCCTCCCAGCAGCTTTGTGTGAATTAGAAAAAGGTGTCTCCTCACAGCACATGCAGCCTCCTGAGCCCAGAGATTTCATTCAGCCCAATGACCCCTTGCCCAGGTGCCCTTGTGCAGTGAACAACCAGCCCAACTGTACACGGTGGCCCTGCTTGTCCTCCTGCCTCACCCCTCAGACTCAGCTTCCCTGTAATCATAGGTTTCTGCACTTCCAGAAACTCCCCCACTTCTCTGGGCCTCAGGCCCAAACTGCTTCCACACTGAACAGAACTGAGGTGTTGAGAGCAATGGCAGAGAGTAAAGGGTCTCCCGACTGGCGTCCCTCTTTGCTATACCCCTGAGTGACAGGCAAGCAGTGGACTAGTTAAGAGGGCAGCACTGGCTATCAGTCTTGACTCTGCTATTGAAATGCTGTGTGACCTGGGGTGTTACTTCACCTCTGTGTGCCTGTTTCTCTGTCTGTGAAATGGGATACTAACAGCCCCAAAGCCTGGAGTTGTGATGAATTCATGTAAAGGCAGAAGAGTGCCTGTCTCCATGAGGACCCGGTAAATTGTAATTTCTCTAGCTTCTAATTCCTTCCTGGCCACCTTCTCTCTCCCCTTGCCCTAGTCCCACCCCCTACTAAGCCAGAGGTCCTCAGCACACAAAGCCCTTTTCTATCACTGCCTCCTGGCTATAGGTGAGGCCAAGATTTATGTTATCATTATCCTGATTTTAGAGATCAGAAAGTGGGACTCAGAAAGAAAGGTGAAGTGACCTATCTAAAGCCAGAGCAGGTTAGTATCCAAGGCCCCACCGTCCTGGCCCTGCCAGCCAGCCCATGCCCCCAGACTTGCCACATGACCAGAGATCTTGCTGCTGATGCAACACCTGTACAGCCTGAAGTTCCAAACCAGTGCAACAACTCAGGAGAAACCCAAGCAATGCCGGGGCTCGGGCTCAAGGCTGCAGTGACTCCCATCAGCCCCCCAGCTTCTGAGGCCTGAACTGCTCCAGCCCTGGGGTGAAATGGCAGAAGGGAGGTCGAGGGTTTGCCACATCTCCTTCCAGTCAGGAGGATATATTCTGGACCTGTCTTTTTTCTCCTTTGGCCTTCCACTCTCCTTGCTCTGGGTGGGGTTGCAGGACTGCTCTTGGAGGTCGAACAGTGCAGTGGGGAGTGCCCTGGTCTTGGAGAAAATTACTCCCAGCTCCACTGCTTAACATCTGATCGACTTTGGGCAAGTTATTTAACCTTTCCGAGCCTCAGTTTGCTCATCTGCAAAATGGGGCAGACAAAAGCTATCTATCTGCCCTATAGAGTTGTGAGAATTTTTTTTTTTTTGGCGGCTGGCCAGTATGGGGATCTGAACCCGCTACTTTGGTGTTATAAGGCTACACTCTAACCACCTGAACTAGCCAGCCAGCCCCCAGGGTTGTGAGAATTGAGTGCTGTAATATGCATGCAAGACTTAGCAGAGTGCCTGGTCCAGAGAAGCCCACAGCCTGGGCAGCCTTCTCCTTCACCTCCAGGGCAGATCTTCCACCTCAGGGGAAACTGAGGTACAGATAAAGCAGATCTCTGAGCAAGTCCCCTGGGGAGGCTGCAGCGAGGTCCCTGGGAAGTCTCAGTCCCAGAGAGACCCCCACTGGAGATGACCACTGCCCCACAGATCCATAGAACTATCCACTCCCACCCGCTGTGCCCTTGGACACCCCCTAAAGTATATTGGGACCCTGTCTCTCACATATACACCACACATGTATGAGCGCATGCCACCGACTCACCCAGCAGAACAACACCCAAAGAACCCCCACCCCATCCAGTCCAACTGCACCCAGCCACAGTTACCACCATACCCCAGAACCCCCCCACCTCTCTCTTCACAAAGGCTGAAGGAGCAGCCTATCCAATTGGAATACCCCACTTTTCCTCCCTACCAGACTCTCATGCTTTCCCTCATCTCTGTCTCCTAACCCCACCGTTGCATCACCCCATCCCCCAATCTGCACATCCCCTAAAGCACAAGCCAGAGTCCCAGCAGTTAGGTGGGTCATCAACTCCCCACCAATGCAACCGTGGGGTGCACAGGTCACAGGTGGGGCACACCAGGGAAGAAGGGTGCACTAATGGACACAATGCAGGCAGGACACCCCATCCCAGGCCCTGGCACTGTCCCCACTACCCATCCACCCACCTCCCAGGGAAGCTGGGCAGGTGCTGAAGCCAACCCCCAACTCCCACCCCACCCCCAAGGCCACCAGCTCAGGACCATTAGCCCCCTCCCCTCTCCGCCCCTCCCCCTCAGCGCTGCCCTGAGTGATGGCCCATGTATTATGCATGCTCCCTTCCTGCTCCATTCCATTTCACCAGCATTCCCCACTCCCCGCACCACCCCACATCCCTCTCCACCCCCCACCCCCCTTTAAGGGCTTTTAACCAAGTACATTAGGCAGGGCCAGATGCCAGTCTGACAGATGTCCATAATGTTAGCCTCCATTTCTCTCCTTCCTCCCTCTGCTCAGCCCAATCTACCTCCCACCACTCCCAGCTGCCAAAACTTCCAGACTTCAGTGGCACCCCTCCTCTGAGTCTCTCCTCTACACCTCCTATTTTTGCCAGGCCTTCGCCATCCAGCCCTCTGTCACCCCCCTTGGGCTGGCTAACTTTCAGCTTCAAGCTCCTGGAGAGCTGAGGTGTGCTGAATGAATATTCCATCTGGGTGATTATTATTCACATGATATTAATTAATTATTAATTGCAATTAATCTCCATTCCTAACCTTCCTCTGGGAGGCAGGAGGGACCTGGCAGCTGAAAGGGACAGCGGATGGGTAGAGCTGGCATTTGTGGGTGAGCTTGGGGCCTCAAACGATTTCCCAAGGTCCCATCTTCAGCCAGGACAGGGAGGAGAACAAGCCTGTCTGTGCACAGTGGGAAACTGAGGCAGGAGCAATCACTAAACTGTTTCAAGAAAGCCTGCTGAGGGTGGTTGTGGTGAGAACTTGGGCGTCCTAGTTCCTGACTGGTCTCTTAGCTGCTTCTCCCTGCCCCTCAACACCCTGCCCAAGCTCCATTTTGAGCAGAACCACCAGCTCTGGCAGGAGGGGATTGGGGCCCTGAAAGGCTGACTCGAAGCAGACCGAGACCTGGGTATTCCAGGGTCCCTGAATGCTGAGGGCAGGAGATCCCCCTCACAATGATGGGAGGGGAACCTAGAGCTGGGCAGGGCCAGTGCTCCCCACTAGTGGGCTCCAGCACCCACCTGATACCCATTGTACAGAAAGGAAGCTGCAGGAACCAGCTGCTGAGAAGGCACCCAAGCCCTGGCCAACTTGTGACCTCCTTTGGGCTCTGAGGCCTACTCTAGCCCCCCGGCCTCACCACCCAGCCCCACTCACCGGGCCCCCCGGTGGCTCCTGGCGGACCCTGGTGTCCAGCTGCTGCTTTCGGACTTCTCTCCCAGAGCTCTCCCCTACCAGACGGCTGGGTTCTGTGACCTCCGGGGCTTCTGGGCTCCCCACCTGGGGTGAGCCCCCCCAGTGCAGAACTCCGGTAGGACCCCGGGCCCCAAGACCTGGGGAGACAAGGCCATAGCTGCAGGCAGATGCCCACCGCAGGACAGGAGACTTGGGAATGGGGTGGGCACGTGCCAGCCCCCACTCTGGTGTGGCCTTTGGAGCCCTGGGGTAATCCGGGTGGGAGGATCTGGCTGCCCTGCAGGAGGAAGAGCCCCACGGGCAGGGGGCCGGGAGCTTCACTCCTGCCCAATCCTCACGACTGCCCCCCCAAACCCGCAGAGACCTGCAGAGTCGGCCGGCCGACGGCACGGGGTGGCCGCAGTGGGGCCGGCCCGATGGGGACAGGTGGGTGGACGCACCTTCCCTTCTCTCCCGCTCCCCCGCCCTCCCGCGCTCTGGACCGGCTGTCACCCGGAGCACTGCAGGAAAATGTGGCTGCAGCAGAAACCGCCGCAAAAGCCAGGGCGGTGGCAGGGAGGGGGCGCCGGGACAGAGGCCCGGCCAGGCGGGGGTACTCACTGGGTGCAGGGAGCGGCAGCAGCAGCAGCAGAGCCGCGATCGCCCAGCGCCGCAGCCGGCTCATGGTTCGTTCATAATCCTCCCGGTCCGGGGGCTGCCGCTGCGAGAGGCGCTGCAGAGGGCGGGGGCGGGGAGGC
>NW_007727771.1:156217-157419 GCF_000696425.1 Galeopterus variegatus
CCCCAGCCCGGTATGGCCGGGGCCGCAGCGACAGGAGGACAAAAGAGACGCCGCCCCGGGCACCTCCTCTGCCCCCTCGGCAGGTGCAGGGCGGGGGCGCACCCGTCTCCCTCTCACGGCCCCCTCCTAGTCCACCCTTTTTGCTTGAGGGTCTCCGGGGACCCGTAGATTTGTAGGGGAGGGAGGAAAGGTATAGAGGTATCCCCGGGCTCCGACTGGGGACCTGGAGCGGGGGCGTGGCTGCCGGGCCCAGGTTTGCCCCTCGAGCGTTGTCCCAGGAGGGGGCTTCCCCAGCCCCAGACCGGAGCGCCCCGGTTGATCAAAGGCTGTGGGAGGAGGGACGGGGGGCTCTTTTGGCGAAAGCCCAGCTCGCATCTCTATGATTTCTTGCGCATTAGTGGCGGAGTCGTTGTGAAGTCCTCCCACACCCCGGTCCAGACTCTTTCCCGTCCCACAGGCTCCACCCGGCCAAAGATGCCGCTGCCTCCAGGAGGGCTTCAGGGCTTGTCGTCACCCGAACCACCAAGAGGAAATGGACTGTCCTCTGGGCTCCTGAGTCCTTCACACAGGGCACCCCAATCCTTCCCTCCAGATAAACTAGAAACTACCCAGGTCGTTTTCATGCTGTTAGCGTGCCCCCTTTCTGCCCCGCCCTTGCTAGTCCATACCTTTGAGGAGAAGACACCTCTGGACGACCCCCTCCACCCCCTTCAGGCCTCCCCTCTCTGGTCATACTAGGTTTCTCTGCAAAATACTTGACTTCCCAACCTACCTCCCCAGCTGTGCCCCTCAACCCAGCTCCTGGGCTCCTGGGCAAGATGGGTCCCAACACTGGGGGCTGGGATCTCTGACCTCTGCTCGGTATCCCAAGAGCCAGATACCTGAGATGGAATGGGATGGTGGTGTAGATCATTGATGTGACCCACCCTGACCTTCTCCCCAAGGCCAGCATCCTGTATCCACACTGGGGGATGACAGGTCACTGAGGAAAAAGAATGGAGGCAAGGAACGTCTTCCTGGTCCTGATTCCTCAGGGACAAAGGGCCTCTGTTGGGGATGGGGGAGCTGCCTCTTGCTGTGACAGTACCCGCCCCCCCACCACCTCTATTTTAGGCCCAGGAGAGGTGAGAAGGCGATTTCCCATGAGGCGCTGACATCAACGCTGGGAATAAGGTGACTCCCCCCCCCCCCCCCCCCCCCCC
>NW_007727771.1:157897-175117 GCF_000696425.1 Galeopterus variegatus
CCCCGACCACCTGCTACTCCAGACCCAGATGCTCAGCAAGGCTGAGCCAATGCTTCCTTCACTCTGGAGACATCTTGAAAACCTCAAGGAGGCAGTGGCAAGGGCGCTCCAAGGAATGAGGGCCTACCATGTGGTATTCCCTGGAAACTCACAATTACCCAGGAGGGAGAGATTGTGCTCCCCATTTTATAGATGGGAAAACAGATTCCAAGAGGCTACATGAGCTTCCCTAAGTCACACAGCTGATCAGTGAGAGGCATGTCCCATACTCCAGGGTCTCACTACTCTCTGGCCATCCCTATCCCCACCTCCATCTCTATCTGGTCCCTCTATCTGGGACCAGAGGGGACAGATACATTTGGTCTCTCACCTCCCCCCTTTTGTGGCACCCCAGACACCAGGGTGACTCCATGTTGCCCCACCTGTACCATGTCCCAGGGCCACATCAATAAGCCCTGATCAGGTGTGCCTCCCAAGAGGCTAGGTGGGGTTTGTCATTTCACAGTGGAGGGCCCAGGGGCTGGGAGAGTCTGGGTCTCCCACCTACATATCCAAGACCACACAGTGAGCCCAGTCTGTGATTCAGGCCTCTTCAGGTGGGGCATATTCCCACCACCTCTGTGGCCCCGGTACCTTGGACTTCTGGTTGGGGAGACCTTCCCAGTCCCCAGAATGACTCTCTCCTGGTGGCACCCTGGGCCAGCTCCAGTGGGGGCTCAGTTGTACGACTTCTCAGCCCCCAAAAGCCACTTACCTTCCTGGGTTCCCCAGCTCCAAGCAGACCTAGCTGGACATCTTGACTTTCCCTTAACCACACCCCACTCCCCAACGCCGGAGGTTCCACCTCTCCCCATCTTATGCTGTCTCAGCTCTGCTACGAGCTGCGTGCCTCTCTGAGCAGGAAGCTTGCTGCAATTTCCCTCACCCACCTTCCCTCCTGAGGTCAGGGGCTGCCTGTCTTCAAATGGGGGGTCCCCTATCAGACTGAGACTTCACAAGAGCAGGGATTGTCTCCCTCATCAGACCTGGCACCTGATAGCAAGGACTATTTTCTTAGATTGGGGTAGGCCTGTGTTTTCCCCTCAAACAGGGGGTTGCCTAGGGGCATTCCCGCTCCGACTCCACAGTTATGACTGACTCCTTTGGTCGCTCTGCCCAATGCTTAAGGCTGGTGGCCAGTGTTTCTGCTGTCTTAATGCCACGCTTGAGATCACCCTTGCTGAGAGAGCTGTGCGGCCCCCGTTAAGAGCTGGGCTCTGGTTTCCACCTTCAGGAATCCCCCCCCCCCAACCAGGAGGCCCGGGAAGCCTCATAACGGGGCTGAGGCCTCCTTCCCCTGCAGCTCTTCCTGCCCTTCAGCCAATTCCTCCTTCAAATTTTCCTGCACAAGGGCCAAGCTGAACTGATGCAGGGCCAAGACCTGTGTCAACAACTGCAGGTAAGGTGGGGTGTTGGCTGGCTGCTCCCTGCCGTGGGATGGTGCAATGGGCAGTGATTCCTAACAGTGGAGGCCGTCCAGGCCCAGTGCCCAGCCTTTGAGGCCTGCAGCACAGACCTCACCAGTCCAGGGGGCAGGGTTGTTCAGTGGTAAGAGCAGGACTCAGGGCTCCAGGTTGGGGTCCCAATCCTGATTCCCCCACTCACTGGATATGTGACCTTCAGCGAGTCCCCAAGCCTCTCTGAGCCTGGCTTTCCTCATTTGTGAAATCAGGGTTAGAAAAGCCTGAGTTTCCTCATTTGTGAAATTGGGGTTGAACAGTGGCTGAGCCACACATGTTCAGTGAACGGAGGGGGCTCAGTCAACCTGGGCTCCTATTGTCAAAGGCACCGAAGAGAAAACCCTGTTCAGTATCCAAAGTCCCTTTATGGCTTAGAGGCCTCACAGGGACTATGCCTGGTGACATGAGGGTTGGGGAGCAGGGGAAATGGCCCCGCATTTGGACAGCAAGTTCATCTCAATTCCTCAGATGCTAGCCCAGAGCAGAAGACCGCTCTTGTCATCTAAACATTCCTTCCAGGGAAACCTCATGCTCCTCCCTCTTGGTTGTCTGAGGGGCCCTCTCCTTTAATCTCTGAAGCTCTCGGGCCTTGCCCAGAGAGGAGCTGAAGGCAGCTGGGGTGCCAGGATCCCAGGCACACCTTTCCTTTGAGTGGCTTGTGGGGCACAAATGTAGTCACACCCCAAGGGCCCAATGCCCCTTTTTTCCCATGCAAGGGATCCTCTAGAGCGCTAGAGAGCCAGCCTTCGGGAAGAGTCATCTCACAGTGGCCCCTTTGCAGCTTCATTCACAAATTTACGCTAGCAATGAGGACGGGTGTGTGTGTGTGTGTGTGTGTCACACAGTGACGTCACAAGGTGGGAGATTAGTGAAAATAAGCTCTATTTAAGTGTCTAGGAGGGAGACCTCATAGGTGTGTGAGTGGTAATAAGTTAGTTGAGACAATGTACCGAGCTCTGTGCCAAGCATCTCACGAACGTATCTGATTTAATTCTTGCTACTTCCCAGTGAGGTAGCAACTATTATTACTTCCATTTTTCAGAATAAGAAAACAGAGTTTCAAGAGTTTGTCAAAGGCCACAGTTAAGTGATAGGACAAATTTGGACTTAGGCCTGTGTGACTCTGAGGCTCATGCCCTTAAAGCTTACACTACAGGTGCACAGAGAATGTAGAACCTGTGTCTTGAAGAATGGAGCATTCCAGGACAGGGAAAAAGAGCAGAGACTCGGAGGCTGAACTGCCCATGGTAGTCAGAGACCAGTGGGTTAGTCTGGCCAGTTGGGAGACTGGGTGGAGGGAGATGGCAGAGAGATCAGGAGACAGGGTGGGCATAATGGGGAGGTCATTCAGGAAGGAGACGGAATAGGACTTAAGACTGGATTTGGCTCAGGGAGAGGCTGAGAGAGGCAGCAGTCAGATGCTGGGAGGAACATAATGACAGAGTGGGAAAGGGGAGCCAATGTGTTCTTAGGTAAGCTGTGTTTGCAGTGATAGCAGGATGGGGAAGGATATAAGAGATTCTTTGGACATCACGGTATTTTAATACTGGAAGGACCTTTGAAATTACCTCATCCAAGCTCCTCACTTAAAGATGAGGAAACTGAGGCCCACAGTAGTAAAGGGACTTGCCTAAAGTCACAGTGAGTTAAGGGTGTGGCTAGATCCTGCCTTCTACCCTGAGAGATGAGAATTCTGAAGGGAGTCAGGGGTGGAGGAGCTACCAAGTCAGGTCATACCTGCAGAAAAGTGACCGACCAGAGAGAAGTGAGAACAAGGTCCGGGTCTGAGTCTGGGAGACACAGTCAGGCTCGAGGGATCTTCAGGAGTGTGGGAGATGATTCAGGGCAGACACCTAAGGCCTGCACTGAACGAATGGGACGAAAGGGGGAGGTGAGGGAGAGGGAGGAGAACGCACCAACGTAGGGCTGCTGGGACAGAGGGAGCCAGGTTTTAAGGAGGTGGGAAAGGAGAAAAGGCACCTGACTTTGGTAACTAGCAGGCTACCCAATGACTTCAGAGTAGACGATCCCAGTAGAATGCTTCAGGCAGAGCTACTGAGAAAGTTTGGAAGGGGAAGCAGGAGAAGACACAGAGGCAGTGGGTGGAGACTGCAGGAAGCAGCCAGAGAACAGAAGGAGGGAGCCTTCCTCAAGCTGCTCGATCAATTTAAATATTTTCCAGGATGGAGGAGCATCAAGTTTCTGGACAGGGGGAAGGAGAGGTGGTGAGGCTGAGAGAAGGAAATTGACAAGGGTGGCTGGGTGGACTGGAGGGCACATGGATGGCGCGACTTAGGGAGGAGAAAGAGTAAGACGATGATGAAGGGGGACTGTTGGCGAGATGAGATGGTGTCCACTGAGTCTGAGTCAAGGTCATCTGCTGAGAGGGAGGTGGATGTGGAAAAAGACTTGAGGAGTACAAGGAGGTCTGACCAGTCCTCATGTCAAGGAGCCACTGAGGGGCCTCACTGACATCAAGAAGCACCCATCTGTCCTGGGTCAGGTCTCAGGTGTTCTGGGTTCCCCTCTAACCTAGATCTATGTCTGGAAGCCGGAATGGAGAAATAGCTCAAGAGTGCTGTCACCTTGGGGTTTGGCCTGGCAGAGCTGTCCAAGGTCACAGTCATTGAGATAGGAGGGAAAGGCCATGCAGCCAGACATGAGGTAGGGGGAATGGGTCCCAGGCAGACAGTGATGGGACATCAGAATCTGGCGTGATGGCTTTGAGTGAGTAGCATGCGAAAGGTATCAGAAAAATCTGAGAAAGGGGCAAGAGTGAGGGGGAAATTGTCCTCATCCAGAGGGATAGTACAATGGAGAAGGAAGTGGGAACAAGGCGTATCCAGCAGAGCCCAGAAGGGACGTATCCAGCAGAGCCCAGAAGTAAGCCACTGCCTGGGCCCAGGGAAGGGAAGAGAGACTCTAGAAGGAATGCCCACTGAGGCAAAGGTGTCTTCTTGGGAGAAGGTGATGAGCATGCCCTCTGCAGGCGACCACTCAGGAGCAGCAGAGCCAAGTGAGTGACCAGACAAGACTGAGAAGAGAAGGCTAGGGAGGGACAGATGGTGCCCAGCCCTCGGGCTAGGCTGGCAGGAGGGTGATGGCACTCATACGTCCTTGATATGCAGGAGGTCCCATCCAGCTAGCCAGTTATTCTGTTGGTATATGCAGGGTCCTCACCTCCATCTTGGGTCACTGGAGGGCAGATGAAGGACCGACACATTGCACTCCAGCCCCATCTCTTAGCTATTTGTTATTAACAAATTTATTTACATTTGTTGAACCAAGATTAATTGTGAAATTTAACAGGAATGGCATAAAAAGGCCAAACACGACCTCTCAGGAGGGCTGTCCACACAGTTGCTCTGTTTCTAAACTAACAACTCAGGTCCTCACCCACAGCTAGGTCCCCCTTTCCTCCTCTGAAAGGAGACAGAGAACAGCACCAGGCTTCTGGTAGCTTCAACATTTAAAGAGACAAACACACAGAAGCAGAGAAGGGTGAGAAGAACCACAGTACAAATAGTAATAAAAAAAAAAAGTGGCCAAAGAATCGATAGCAAACCCATTTCTGTCTCCAGATTAATGGCTTGGCTGCAAGAAATGGGGAGAAAGGAGGTCTTTGGGGAAGGAGAATGGGAAGGAGGGAGGGAGGGAAGAGGATGAGGCGGAAGTTGGCAGGTGAGACACTGGCCCCGGAGCAGAACTCTGGGTGGGCAGCTCGAGCTGAAGAGGCAGAGAAGAGCTGAGAGGGGTCCCCAGAGGGGACTCTGGCCACATCCTGGGCTCAGAGGAAAGGTCAGTGCTGGGCCCCAACTAAGTGCCTGGGGGAGGGAGCTTGGTAAGTGCTGCAGCTGGCCCCTCCTCTGCTTCATATGTTCCTGAGGATCTGTGTACAGGAGCGTGGGGGGCTGGGGGAAGGGACATGAACAGGCATTTCAGAGAGCAGGAGAGACCACATGTTTGTGGGAAAGGAGACTGGGGTGGGGGTGGGGAACACCAACAACTAACCATCACTCTGCAAAGAGGCAAGTGCCCGTGGAGGGCCAGGAAGCCGGGCCAGGCCTCCTCCTGCTCCCACTTCTTTGTGGTCCTGCTATGCCAACCTCGCCTCCTGGTGTGGGCGGCTGGCCATGGCTGGGCAAGCCCATTGTAGATTGCTGCCTGGTCAAGAACATGTTTGGAGGTAGGGGTGGGAGGGCAGCCCCCAGCCCAGGCTCTTCTGGTTCTGCCCAAAGACCTGGTGGCGGGATGACTGGCTCTGTGACTCCACAGAGCTTAGCATGACAGTCGCTGACTTGGACCTCAAAGGCCGGGCTGAGGGCTCTGCTCCTCCTTGTGTCCTGGTCAGTCCTGGCTGGGTGTGCAGCACCAAGAAGAGGTCTAACTTGTTATCTTTGGCCCTTTAGTCGGAGCTGTCTGGCACCGTGAAGAGCCTAGTACCCTGGGGACTCACAGGAGCAGCTCTCTGCTAGCACTGGGCTGGGGCTGGGAGACAGGGAGGCAGGGCACTTGGAGGGGTTGGGGAGCCCAGGACCATTGGGAGCAGCTGGCTCCCCCACTGGCTGGTGGAGGGTGGGGGTGAAAGGTGGATTGGCTCTCTGCAGGGCCTCCTGGGGGCTGCATGCCGGCAGCTGAATGTAAGTGGGCTGACAGCTGCTGGAACTCTGCTGGTCTGTCTGTGGGCTGCCGGGTCAAGGGATCTGGGAGAGAGAGGCAGCTCTGTGGGTGGTACAAGGGCAGGAAGGAGGCTGGGGGCCTGGACTTACAGCTTGGAAGAGGAAGGGAGAGAAGATGCCTGCCATTGGTTGTCCAATGAAGCCTGTGGCCAGGAACCCCCTGGCCTCTTTTCAGCATTGTCACTGGGAAACTGAACCTTCCGCTTGTGGCCAACAAGTGCCAGGTATTGGCCAGAGGAGAAGTCCATACAACCAGAGCTGGTCAGAAGGCACTGGCAAGCAGGGCTTCTGGACAGAGGTGTCCCTGGGAGGTCCACAAACATGTCAACTGACCCCCCCCAGCTCCTGGCAGCTTGCTCCTGGTGCAGGTACCTTGCCAGCTCCCACAGGTTCAGCTGGTGCCTTCGTGCTGTCCACTGTCGCAGCCTGCTCTGGGGTGCGTGGAGCCTGGCAGTCATCTTCTTTTTTCATCCTGGAAGATGCTGCCCTGGACTGGGAGGGCAGGCTGGGGGGCAGAGTTTCAGCACAGGGAGGGTCACATTCAGAAGCTGGGGAACCTGACTGCCTGTGGGGACAGCAACACTCAGTGAGCTGCAGGGCTCAAGTCCAGAGCAGGCAGCAAATTGGGATCCTTCCAGGTGGGGCCTGAGGGCAGGGAGAGGGGCACCTGTGGTGCTGCCCTTTCTGAGTTCTACTGTCCAGACAGAGAGCTGCCCATTCTGGTGTCCTGTTAAAAGCCTCCTCTTTGGGCCGGCCCGGTGGCGCACTGGAGAGTGCGTTGCTTGGGAGCGCGGTGGCGCTCCCGCCGAGGGTTCAGATCCCATGTGGAGACCGGTTCCCGCTCACTGGCTGAGCGCGGTGTGGGCGCAACACCGAGGGTTGCGATCCTGTTGCCGGTCAGTAAAAAAGACAAAAAGGAAAAAAAAAAAAGCCTCCTCCTTGGAGGGCCGGCCCGGTGGCGCACTCGGTAGAGTGCAGCGCCTGGGAGCGTGGCAGCACTCCCGCTGAGGGTTCAGATCCCATATACAGACCGGTCTGCTCACTGGTTGAGCGTGGTGCGGGCGCGACACCGAGGGTTGCGATCCCGTTACCGGTCACGAAAAAAGACAAAAAAGGAAAAAAAAAAAAAAAAGCCTCCTCTTTGGGTCTGACCGTGAAGTAGCAGCCAGCACTATCTGAGCCTTTCTTGGCTCTGCAGCTTGTGGTTGGGGCTGGCCAGAGGAACAGGTTAGAGGCTCTTCCACTTAACGACTTCACAGTGGAGGCTGTGCCCTTTGGCAGCTGAAGAGACTGGCTGTCCACCCTGAGCCCAGAGGTGGATATTTGGGGTGAAAGATGAAGCCACAGCCCCAGGTAGGTCTGCCCTTGGTGGGCAGCAGGAAGGAGCTGTGCTCAGAGGGCCCTGGAATTCCTTTCTGTGGGTGACTTCTAGAGAGGGAGAAAGACCTTGCTCTCTTCATCTGGAAAAGACCCAAGAACTACCCCCCATTAGCTGGCCAGAACTGCTCACTCCCTACCACGTCAATGCCCGTGTGGTATGAAGGCAGTCACACTCTGGTCTGGGCCTAGTCCCGATCAACTGAAGCCACAAGTGGAGGTCTTTTTTTTTTGGTCACCCCCAAAACAAAAAGGACAGAGGATAGTGGGAAAGAAAGGTGAGGACAGAGAAAACCTCACAGTCTGGACCCTGATGCTGTCAACTTGACGTTTCCTTCCACCTAGAGAAGGCAATAGGAGAAGAGTGAGAAGGCGGTTGTACCGCCAGCTGTGGTGCTCACCTGGGGAGGCTGGCCTGGAAGGCGATATCTGTAAAGCTGTGGCTGAGCTGGGCGATGATCCGATCTACTTCTGCATATGGATGGGCTTTTAGGGCAAAGCTCCGGTGCTGGGCACTCTGAAGATGCTACCCGGGGTGAGAGAAGGCACAGGGCATTAGACAAAGCCAAGGTGGCACAGAAGCAGACCTCCCAGCCTGGCTTCAGGCACTGGAGGACATGGCCACGCCAGGATGGAGACTGGATAGGAAAAGCTCCTCCTCAGCAGGCCAGGCTCTTTCAGAGCAACCTGGGGAGTAGCTGCTGAGTGGGGAAGGGGCTCACCACATGGAGCTCCTCAAAGGCCTCTTGGCAGCACTCACAGTACCCTTTCTTCCTCCTGGGCATGGTGCGGGTTGCTGATTGCAGGCTTGGCACTTGATCCTTGGGCTCTCTGGGGTGGGTACAGGGTGGGGGAAAATAGTCAATGCTGGTATCCTCAGAGGAGGAGCTACTGCTCAGGACCTGCAGCCTGGGCCGGGGTGGGGAAGGACCAATGGGCCAGGCAAGCACAGAGAGGCAGGCCTGCCCTGCACTTGGTACCAACAGTGGCAGGAGAGGCGACAAGGAAGATGAGGCCTCCTTGTACACAGCCTGTCCTCTCTCTGTCCTTTCCTCACCCACAAATCTCAAACCACAGGTAAGGACAGGGTGCTGATGGCAGCAGCAAGAAACCTTCGTAGGAATTCCAACTTTGCTCATACACAAACCCACATTCATGTGACCTGAAAGATGAAAGGGAAAAGGCCTCCACAGCAGTAAGGGTCACGATGCCCCTGACCTCCTCCACCTTGAATGTCCCCTCCCCTTTAGTTCGGTCTGTCTTCTCCCTCATGCTGACTTGTCCTTCACAGCTTCCACCTTTCACCGTGGACTTTCAAATCTTTCTCAAATCTGACTTGTCATGTGGATTTTGGTTCCATACTTTCTGTTTGTGGAATTTTTTTTTTTGGCAGGTGGCTGGTAACAGAAATAGAACCCTGGACCTTGCTGTTATCAACACCATGCTCTAACCGAGAGCTAACTGGCCAGCCATTGGACCCATATTTCTAATGGTCTGTAGGGCACTATTTATCTGTCCTAGCAAACCCAGCAAGTCCAAAACATTCCCCTTTAAAGACTTTCTAAGTATGACATAAAACCCAGAGAACATATAGAAAAGCTGATAAATTCAACTACATACAATTTTTTAAAATGTGGCAAAAATCATAAGCAAGGTTAAAAAATAAACCACAAGCCTGAGTTTTTTTTTTGTTTTTGATATTTACAATAACAAAGGGCTCATTTTCCTAATATATAAAGGGCTTCTTAGAAATCACTAATAAAATGATCAATAACCCAATAGAAAAATGAAAATGGGCAAAGGCTATGAAGAAGGTCAATGCAAAGAGCAAATGATACAGCATATGAAAACATACTTAATGTCATTCATAATAAGAAAAAATAAAAGTTATACTGACATACAGTTTTCAAACTATCAGATTGGCAGAGGTCAACAAGTCTGACAGCACACAGTATTAAGGAAGGTGGTGGGGAAATAGGCTCTCTCCTACAGTGAGGGTGACAGTGCAAACTGCTATCACCTCCATGAAAGGCAATTTGGCCCCACTTATCAAAACTATAAATGCAGGTACTCTTTGTCCCAATATTTCTACCTTTAGGAATTTATTCCACAAATATACTTGAACAATCACAAATTTACTGTGAAAACATGGTTGTTCATTGCAGCTAATCTAAGCATCCATCAATAAGAAACTGGTTAAATAAAATATTAAATAAAATACAGTAAATAAATTCCATACAACAGAATACTCTGCAGCCATAAAAAGGAGTAAGAATGCTCTTTAGTATTAATAGGAAATTAGGATATATTAGGTAGAAAAAGCAAGACCCAGCACAGCAAATATTATATTATTCTTTAATAACATAAAGAGGAAGAAGAGGAAACAAAGGAAGGGGCTGGTTGGTTACCTCAGCTGGTTAGAGAGCAGTGTTATAACACCAAGGTGAAGTGGTGTTAGAACACCAACCAAGGCTGGATCCCTATATCAGCCGGCCACCCCCCAAACCCCCCCCCCAAAACAAAACAAGAAAAAACAAACGATACATATGTACTTGTGTATACATAAAATATCTCTGGAGACAGACCTAAGAACTAGAGGCTGAGTGTGGAATATATACTTTCCACTTTACGTCCTTTTTTAAAAAGATGACCAGTAAGGGGATCTTAACCCTTGACTTGGTGTTGTCAGCATCACACTCTCCCAAGTGAGCCACAGGCTGGCCTCCTTTATAACTCTTGAATTTTGAACCAAAATATAATAATCATTATTTTAAAAATTAAAAAATTAAACATTTCCTCCTATACATACTTTCTAAACCCTCCCGCCCCACACCCCCTTCCATGTCCCACCTAGGCCAACCCCCTGCCCAGGCTCCTCACATGCAGGCACCAAAGCTTCACTGCTTCTTCATTTGCCCTTTACAGCTCCTCAGCTCTTCTGCTATCTCAAAGTCATCCCATGCCTAGAACCCCTGCCAGCATCAAGTCTGGGCCACCTCCTGACTAGCTCTCTCTGGCATCTCTTGTATCTTCTGGGAAAGGTGTGAAAGGCACTTAGAACTTAACCCTCAGCTCATTCTCTCCTGTACTCCATCTACTGCCACATTCTCTTTCTTCCCTCCCTCCCAGTTGCACTATTTCTTGACCTGCGGCCTCTATCTGCTGATGGGACCCACAGGCCTTCCTTGGCCCTAGCAACTCTGAGAGTCTGCCCTGTTCTTATCTCCTGGTCCGTGAACTAACCCTGCAGCCCAGAAGTTAGAAATGGTCTGAGAAGGCATCTAGTCCATCACTTGAGCTGAATTCCTTCTCTACTCTGGTCAGTGAAGGTTCAAATTCTCAAACATCTGCAGAGTAGGAGTAGGAACATTAACAAGTCTGTAAGCCCCTTAGTTATTTCTGATGTTTAACCCAACAGGTCTCAAACTTTGATGTGTGTTGAAATCACCTGGGGAGCTCATAAGAATACAGCTTGTGGGGCTAACATCATCACAGATTCTGATTCCATAGGTGCGGGCTGGAGTTCAGGAACCTGCTTTTTTAATGGGCTTCTAGGGTACTCTGATGATGGTGGTCTTTAAACCTGAGCTTGAGAAACCAACCTATTGCCTTCTGGACACTTATGTCAAATTCTTCAGTCGGGATGAACAACAAACAAATAAAATGGAGGAACACTCCTAGTGCCTCTGTTCTGGGCTAAGTTCCCAGAATAGACTTCACCTAAGGAGCAAACACATGGCCATTTCCAAATCTGACCAGCAGGCCCCTGAAGGGGAGGACTTTGGCCTGTAACCAGACCTTGGTACTCAGGGTCCAGAAAGACTCACCTGGTATGGTGTGAGCTGCCTGGAGTCATCAGGGCCTCAAAGGGACTTGCATTTTTAGATCCCAGAAAAGAAATTTCGGGAAAGGATTTAAACTGATAGTGGAAAGGACGAAACTTCCTGAAACACAAAAAACTTCCATTTTGACCACAGTGGGGAAGGGAAAGACTGAGGAAGGGGGACTAGCCCAACTCCTTAGAATTCCAATCCTGATAAAGTGGACTCTCACCTCCACATCCCTTAAGTTCTTTTTTTTTTTTCCTTTTTGTCTTTTTTCGTGTCCAGCAACGGATTGCAACCCTCAGTGTCGTGCCCATACTGGACCGGGACCGGCAAACCGGGACCGGCAACGGGATCGCAACCCTCGGTGCTGTGCCCACACCTCGCTCAGCCAGTGAGCGGGAACCGGTCTGTATGTGGGATCCGAACCCTCGGCGGGAGCACCACCGCACTCCCAAGCGGCGCACTGTAGTAGTGCGCCACCGGCCCGGCCCACACATCCCTTAAGTTCTAAAGTAAAACTCTCATCAGCTTTTCTACTTGAATTAATACTTATATTAAGACTCTCCCTGTCTACTTTTCAAATAAATTTACACCCACTGCCTCATTTGATTCCTATAACCACCCTCTGGGCTGAGTGGAGTAAGTGGTATTACCCTATTTTACAGGAGAGGGAAGGAAGCCCAAAAGGTTCTGTGACTTGCCCAAGAGCTCATGACTAATAAGTGGCCAAGACCAGACCACAGGCCACATCTTGACTCCTGATATAGTTTTTCCCATCTTTCCATTTTGTTTCTCGACTCTACAACAACCTTTGAGGACTCTAGCCTGGCAGAATCTAAATAGAATGCTTAAACCAGAACAGCGATTTTCCTGTCCCATGAAGGGAAGAGTTTTTGCTTTGGGCTGGTGCTCTGAACGGAGAGGACAGGCACAGTGAAGGTTCTGGATAGTCAGACCTATACTGGGTGGTTTTGGCGGTTTGCCTCCAGTTGTGAACATTCAAAAGACTTCCAGAGCCAGAACTGATTTGCGTATACTCAGCAAACCCTGCTGACTGATGCAACTGCTGGGCATGCTGTGTTTGGTTGCAACAGCCCATGCTCTGGGGGAGACAGTGCAAGCCACAGGTTCCTGGGCAGGGCAGGGTGAAAGCTCTGTGGCCTCAGGAGTGAATTAATAAATGAGCCTTTTTAGACCCTTAAGAAGGGGGTGCCCTTCAAACCCTGGCACCCCTTTCTTCCTCCTCAATGATGTTTTGTTTCCACTTAGGAGTCCTGAAATTTGAGGTTGGTCAGGACTTTGAAGAGCTTCAAAAGAGCACATAAAAAACCCCACAAGAAACAGCTCCGCTTGGACCTCATCTCTGATCTATGACGCCAGAAATACACAAGCTATGTAGGCCCCTCTGATAACAGTGACATTACCTGTGACTGCCATGTGCAGTGCAGATACTGAGGCACTGACACTGTCTCTCAGCTGCTGCACACGAGTCATGATTACCTGTGTAACTAGTTGTGAAGGGGACTGAAGGACATGTACTCTACCCCATTGGAACTGGAAGGGAGTACCTCGGTCCCATCCCTACGTTCTTTCCACTCACCTCTGGGCCACCAAAGCCAACTCTACTGTCTGCAGGCACTGAGTAGGGAAGAGAGACCTATCTGGAGGATGGGCAGCCATGCCAGGCTCCTAGGACTAGGTCTTCAGCTGCCCTGCCTAAGGCTCAAGGACAAACAAAATTCTGGTCCCAGTCTCTGCTGGGTACATGTAGCATTAGTTCCTTTTTAAAAATTTTTTATTTTGAAGTAATTATAGATTCACATGGACTTTTAATCTAGTACTTATTGAAGATTCAATGATAACCAAGGTGGCTAATAGCTCATTTTTGAAGTAATTATAGATTCATATGGACTTTTAATCTAGTACTTATTGAAGATTCAATGATAACCAAGGTGGCTAATAGCTCATCAGGTTAACATCATCATTGTGACTTTCCTATTCTAGGTAAGAAGGGGCCATAATGGCGGACAGAGAAGGCAGAATGGGAGGGCACCAGGCAGGGCAGTCAGGACACCTGGATTTCGGCTTTGGGTTGCAATTTAATATCACGGTGGTTGCCCACAAGTCACTTACTTTCTCTGACCTCAGTTTTCCCCACTAGGAAGAGGATGGACTCTCCTCATGCTTTTTTCACCCAGGGCTGTCATGTACCAGAAAAGGGTTTTCCAAAGCAAAACAAAAAGGCTCCATCAAGTATGAGGTAGTCTGACAAGGGAATCCTCAGTAGCACTCCCAGCATCCTCTCCTCAGCCAAGATGATGTCTTGGACTGTACTAGCACTGTGACTGGGGCAGCAATGATTCGACGTTAAGTGTCAGCACACACTGGGGGAGAAGCGAGCAGCAATAACGAGCCTGGATGGACATCATGAGCTCATAAAAGCAGAGTATTAAATGGAGGTAATTCACACACGGGATCATTAACCTCTGACTCATCTCCAAGAGGAGTATCAACTGTATAATGTCACCCTCAAAGGCCCTCGTGGTCTGTCTGAGACTTCTCCATGACAGTAGGAGAAAGTGGCTTCTGGGGAAGTCGCAGATGCAGGATTGAGGGGCTCCACATCTCCGTGTCAGCGGGAGGTCTTTGAGTACCTCTTCCTCCTCTGTTCAGGCCTGGTGCGGGCAAGTGGAGAGGGAGGAGGTCCCACTCACCTGCTCTCATCTTCGACTTTGAGGAATGGGGCCTTCAGTCTGGCCACTAAAAGGGGAAGAACATATCAGCTGTCAGTCTGCCCTAGTGCAGAACCTGTACTACACACGGAGGAAATGCTCAGAGAGGTGAGGCTCTGCCAAAGCCTAAGAGCCTCACAAAGGCTGGAAAACATGCCACCCCAAGCTGTGCCTTTCCATTTCACAGGGGTGAGGCACCCCTCCAATCTCCTCCAGACTCTACCCTTGGAAGAAAGAGGTGCACTACTGGGGGACAGAGGTTGCACGGTAACTGAAGCCCTAGACATGTCCTCCCAGCAGGACACAGGACTTCCTGAGTGGGTTCTGCAGGCTGTCAACCAACTAATGATGCCACCACCATTAGAAACCTGGCTGATGGGAGAACCCCAGCCTCTGCTGGTTTCTGCTAAAAGCAGGGTTGGGAGGGTCGGTCCCACAAAATCCTACGTCCTTTCTAGACCTTTGCTCCTGGTGCCTCAGAGTCCTGAGAGGGCTGAGAACACTCCCCAGGCAGAATTCTCCATGAGGACCCTGGGTTTTTTTCACAGGGAGCAGAGAGGAAGAGGGATAAAGAGTGTTTAGCAATCTTAGTAGCAAGATGTTAGAAAGATATTACAGATAAAATCTGGTTCCTTAAACAACAGGGCAAAGTGGTGCTGAGAAGACAAATTTGGAGTTAATTAATCAAGAGATTCACCCCCTACTAGCTAGTTCTTTGCATAGTTCACAAAATCTCTTAGGCATTAAGAACCACTTCTATCTTCTCTTGGTGACCAGGAGTCCTGTCAGGGGTAGTCAAGGCAGTCTGGGAGCCTGGGCAGACCTAACAGCCACAAATTCCCCAAGGAGGCTGGCACTTCACAGCTCCCAATCCTGCCCAAGGCTACTACTAAAGCCCAAGCAAAGAGCAGCCTTTTTTCCTTGAGCAGCAGCTCCCATTAATTACTTTTTTGGGACAATTTCTTGTCTTTCTAATTAACTGAGACAGTGATTAAAATCAATTCCTCCACAGACTTCCTTGAATTTTGATCATGAGAGGTGCCAAGCGACTTTTGTTCCTACTTGTGCACAAATAAATGCCACTTAAACAGCATCTTTGGGAGAAACATCCAGGGGGAGAAACTCTCCTGCTGCCCAAGCAAAGCCAGGAGGTAGAGTCTATCAATCTGCCAGTTTGTCAGTTTTGGGGAGTCTGGCATTTCTGAAAACACTAGGCAGCTGTCAAACTGCCCACCCCAAACCTACTGAATCAGAAGGAACAGGATGCTGAACTTCAATCGATGCCCAGGAATAGCCAGAGGATGCAGGAGCCAAAGTGCCTGCATGGAGTCCTGGCTGTAAAGGAGAAGCCCCAGCCCAGAAGCTTTGGACTTGCTTTTGGATGCAGCTCTATTGCCCCAGAAATCCAAGGCCCAGGACCTGGAAACACAACCAAACCTAGAAACAAACAAGAGGGGGCAACACAAACTGGACTCGCTTCCTGCCACAGGAAAGTGAGCAGATGCTGCCACAGAGGGAGTCACTTGGAACTGTTTAGGGAGGGAGGGATTGCAATTAGATGAGGAAAAGCTACCACACTGACCTTTCCGTGTTCTTGACTCCACGGCTGGACGTGTTCCCTAAATGGAAAGGGAAAATAGGTTAAGGATGTGAGGGAACCACGGGGGTCGAGGAACTGGGCCTGGTAAGCTGAGTCGCTGTGAGACTGTCCCACTTTGCTTCCTCCTGTTGGGAGGCCTGCAGAACCAGACTCTCAAGCCCTGAGCTAGAGCAGACCTGAGCACAAGGGCTCCCTCCACCTCCCCAGGGACATAATAAACGGTGAGCCCTCTGCATGTGAATCTTGACGGCAGCTGACTCTGTGGAGGGAAGGCAGGATGGGGCAAACAGCAAGAGCTTTGTAGTCGCCTGGGCCTGAGTGGACACCGGAGCTGTGCTACCTGTAATGTGAGGCGCATCCACCTATCTTACAGGATTTGGCATGGATTAAATTAAAGCATGTAAAAGATCTGACACAGAGTCACTAAATGGCAGCTTTTATTTGCTAGACACTGCTGCTATTCCAGGTCACCTTACAGGACAAGAGTGAAGATAATGGCCATTTGCTTTCCTATACCCTATCTTGTATACCCTGAATCTGTGGGTCAAAAACAACATTTAAGCCAAAGTCAAACAAAGCTGACATTTAAAACTAAATGGAATAGGGCTGGCCAGTCAGCTCAGTTGGTTAGAGCATGGTACGGATAACACCAAGGTTCAATCCCTGTACCAGCCAGCCACCAACAAAAAAAGAAACCAAAAAAAACCCCTAAATGGAATAAAATAAAAAATTGGCTAATGAGCCAGGGGGCCAGGATGAGAGATCTATTGGATCCATGACTGCCTGCCCCTCTGGGCCCAGGGAGGTTCCACACTCTCCTCCAGGCCACACCTCAAGGACAATCACAACACAAAGAAGCCTCCCATATTCTCTCCCACATCAGCAGACTACACCCAAAACTTACTCCAACAGACTCCCAAATATCTACAAAATAGATTACTAAGTTAAAACAAAGTAAAAATGCTGCACATTTGCATAAAAGGGGGGGATTTTTGACATATTTGCTTGTATGTGTATACAGTCCTAGAAGGATACCTGATAAACCATTCACATTGTTTATGTCAGGGAGGGAGGTCAGTAGCTGGGGAACAGAAGCTGGAGGCGGGACAGACTTTTCAATTTTGAATTCTGAACAACACAATATCTATTTAGCAGCAGGAAAACCCAAAAACTCCCTGAGCAGAGGGTGTGGAGAGAGGGGTGTCAGAGGCTGAGTGCTCCATCCATCTTGGATGTGGTTTGTTACTACTGTTAGTCCTACTCCTGAATGCCAGGCCCTGGGCGGATCTGCAGGGTTTAATCCTTCCTCAGATTTAGGCTTGGGTGAAGACACTGTGGCTTTAAATCAGCCTGCGCTCTCTTGATGTGGTACACACAGTTCTAACCCCAGCAAAGAAAGGAAAAACCAGATAAAAATTTGGAAGACAGCAGGTATCTCAAACAACGCTGCCCCCCCCCCCCCCCCCCCCCCCCCCCCCCCCCCCCCCCCCCCCCCCCCCCCCCCCC
>NW_007727771.1:175218-189527 GCF_000696425.1 Galeopterus variegatus
GGTACCCAAAGTTCTAACCCCAGCAAAAAAAGAAAAAACCAAATAAAAATTTGGAAGACAGCAGGTATCTCAAACAACGCCGCCCCCCCCCCCCCGCCCCCAATCTGCAGGCTCATTCCCTGGCCAAGAGCTGTCCCTAGAATGGCAGCCTGGCCAGAAGGCCATGAGCACTTATGAATTTGTCTGGGCCAGGCCACAGTGAATGCCTGAGCAGGGTGAGTGTACCATGAGAGGTGTGCAGGTATCATAGGGACAAGAGAAACAAGCTGTGGGCACTAGGAATGAGATAACTGAGAGCACTCTTACTTTCTTAAGAATAGCCAGAAAGACATGGATTGGGTAGGTCATGGCTTTACCAAAGTTGTCACAGACTGCACTGGAACCCATTGGTGCCCTTCAGTTTGGCAGGATGACCTACCTCTGGCTTCTTTGGCTCTTGTTTCTTCACACATAAAGAACCAAGAGACAGCTGTTGCACATGCATCATCATTTCTGTGGAGAAGACAGAGGGCTGTGGCCAAAGGCTTCCACTCCTTATTTATCCAGCACAGCCCCTTCCTGTGCTGCAGTACTACGCTTATCACCTGGCCTAGCCCAAGGGAGCATAACAGCCTTGCCTGCCACCTTCTGGCTACATGTCACCTCTGCATCTCCTGACAAGAGGTAAGGGCTGGGTCCTCTATCCCCCAGAAAAGTACCTAAGCTGGCTTTTTTTTTTAAAGATGACCAGTAAGGGGATCTTAACCCTTGACTTGGTGTTGTCAGTACCATGCTCTCCCAAGTGAGCTAACTGGCCATCTCTATATAGGGATCCAAACCCGTGGCCTTGTTATTATCAGCACCACACTCTCCCGAGTGAGCCACGGGCCAGCCTCTAAGCTGGCTTTTGTAGCACGGAATACAACTCATTTTGAACAGGAGGTGCTTTCTGTCTCACTAAGGACTTTAAGTAATACTGAACAGTTCCTTCTGTTGGGGAGACCAAGTCATATGAGCTACTCAGATGTATCCTTAGGTGAAAACCCAGCAGGGATTAAACATGCTGGAGCTTCTCTAACACAGAGGAAGGCAGGAAAGGAGATCAAGTCAGAAATGGCTGATTTTGGGCTGAGCCCATGTCGCACTCGGGAGAGTGCGGCGCTGGGAGCGCAGCAGCTCTCCTGCCACGGGTTCGGATCCTATATAAGGATGACCGGTGCGCTCGCAGCGCTCACTGGCTGAGCGCAGAGTGACCAGTCTCAAAAAAAAAAAGGACAAGAAAAAAAAAAAAAAAAAAAAAATGGCTGATTTTTCAGTGAAATGGAGCCCCCACATTCCGGACTAGGAAGTTCCCCTGCATAGCCCCTGATCCCTCTGGAAGATCTTGGTACCACAGGGTGGGATGGGGCAGCACCCCAGTTAGCACGTGGGGCTGTCCTACCTGGACCAGTCCCCTAAAATAGATCAGAAAAATCCCAGACTCCAAGTAGAGCTGGGTATGAGATCAGTCACTGCCAGCTGATTAAGGACAGCTATCCTGGTATAAATTTATTACAACCTGCAAATAAGTTGTTTGTAGTGCAAGGCAACCCTATGGAAAAGAAAAAACACAAAATTTAGTCAGGCCAGACTGGGTTGGAACATGGGCCACACTACTCACTCTGGTGAGACCACGGACAATTTACCTAATCCCTCTGAGGCTTGATGTCCTCATCTGTACAATGCAGACAGGACTGTGGACAGGATTAAATGAGGCAATTTCTAGCATAGAGTACATACCTGGTAAGTGTCATGGATGTTCCAAGGCCACAGCCTGCACCTGCTACTGTTACTGCTTTTCCCCACACCCTCCCACCTTTGTAGATCAACATGGTAACTGAGTACTTCTGGCTTCCAGCTACCAGAAGCTTATGCAACCATGATCCCTCTAAAAGCTGACACTGCCAAAGTCACGAATTCTCCCCTCCACAGGAGCCCAGGGAAGAAACAGTACCGTCCACATGCAGAATCCTCACTCCCCAGGAGCGGGCATTGGCCAGGAGGCTGCTGCTGCTCCCACTGCCTCCTCTGCTGCTGCTGCCCTGAGATGACAAAGCAGAGTCAGGTAGAAGCGTGGGACTCCCCAAGGCCTGAACAGGATGAGGACAGGTTGATATTGCTCTGGGAGCCCTGGGACATGTGAGGGGAAGAGGTTGGGGGAGTCAGGCAAGGGAGAGAGCACATCCCACCCAGTCTTCCACATGGGCTGGCCATGTCAGGAGGGGACGGACTGCTGACCTGCCTATGTGTTCTACTCTGGCCACCTTGTGATTAGGAAGGAACATATGCTTTTAAGAGAGCTGTTTCTCTGTGAAGAAAGCTCTCAGCACACTGTCAGTACACAATAAATCAATAAATACCAGTGACAATCATCATCATCACCACTGAGCAGGGAACCATGCCAGCTGCAGACCTTCCCCCTGGCTGGCAGCACCATCTCCCTCAGCACAGCCAAATGTACCCTTCTTGATGTCACTTTAACTACTCCTCACAAGATCACCTTCTCCTACTGCCACTGAACTTTAACAGCCCTGGATTTTCACAAAAGGGATAAACAGCTGTTCGTTGAAGATGTACAAAGTCTGGCTTCTGTGCAGGGCAGACATATCCCGCCACATCCCTCTCAAGGCTCTCTTGGTAGGCTTTGGAATTGGAGTTGGCTTTGGCTCTAACACTTACTTTCTAGCTGACTCTGGACAAATTACTTAACTTCTCTTTGCCTCCACTCTCTCATTTGTAAGAAGGAAATAATGATAAGACTACACATCTCATAGAGTGTGCATGTTGTGTTAGTACTTCAGAAGAATCTGGGAAGAAAAGAAATCTTTCCTTGTATTGGAGACATCCACCTCCATCCCGTCCTACCCCAGCTCACCTGGTTTCTGATGGCCTTCTGCAGCAGTTCCTTCCCTCTGCTCATAAGCACCTGACAGGAAGAGTAGAGCAATGAGGTATGCTGTGTAGACACCCGTGCACACAGATGTTTACACATAAGCTGCCGAGGATGTCATGGGGTCATGTCTCTCAGAAAACTGGGTGCAGTGACAGCTGAGGATCAGCAGAAACAAGAGTCTATAGAACCTTTAGGAGGGAAATATAAAGCCTCATATAAGTTCAGGTCACTTAGAGGTAACTGTAGCCTAGGCAATCTGAACCTGGTAAAGGGCACTCTGAATTCACTCAAGGTCAAATGGTTACAAATGTTCTAAGACCTATTTTTTTTTTGTCTTTTGTCTTTTTCCGTGTCCGGCAACGGATCACAACCCTCAGTGTTGCCCCCGTACCGGACCGGGGACCAGCAACGGGATTGCAACCCTCGGTGTTGCTCCCGCGCCTCGCTCAGCCAGTGAGCGGGAACCGGTCTGTATGTGGGATCCGAACCCTCGGGCGGGAGCGCTGCCGCGCTTTCCAAGCGGCGCACTTATCCAGTGCGCCACCGGGCCGGCCCCCTAAGACCTATTTTTAAGAATCTCTGGGCCAGCCTGTTGCTCACTTGGGAGAGTGTGGTGCTGTTAACACCAAGGCCCCTGGTTCGGATCTCATATAGGGATGGCTGGTTAGCTCACTGGCTGAGTGTGGTGCTGACAACACCAAGTCAAGGGTTGAGATCCCCTTACCGGGCATCTTTTAAAAAAACAAACAAACAAACAAAAAATCTCTGCACTCTCCAGCAGATGATAGCAAATGTTTCACTTTAGAAAATCTTTTCTTGGGCCAGCCTGGTGGCGCACTCGGTAGAGTGCGGTGCTTGGGAGTGTGGTGGCGCTCCCGCCAAGGGTTCGGATCCCATAGAGAGACCGGTCCGCTCACTGGTTGAGCGCGGTGCGGGCGCAACACCGAGGGTTGCGATCCCGTTACCGGTCATGAAAAAAAAAAAGACAAAAAGGAAAAAAAAAAAAAAAAAAAAGAAAATCTTTTCTTCACTCTTTGGAAGTCCTGTCCCTCATTACGATGCCAACAGTGTATCTGCATGGACATTTTAATGTTACTCCAAGTTAAACAAAAAGAATGTAGGACTAGGGGGAAAAAGACTTATTGCATTCTAAGTCAAAGACATAGGGCTCGCTGGTTAGCTCAGTCGGTTAGAACACAGTGTTGTAACACCAAGGTTAAGGTTTCAAATCCCTGTACTGGCCAGCCACCAAAAAAACAAACAAAAAACCCCCCAAAAACTAAGTTAAAGACATGACATTTGTTTTGTTCAAACTGCTGGCACTTCATACATGACAGCAAGGGAGAAGGGAATTGCTGCCTCCTCAGGGTACTCCTGCCCAAGCCTAGGCCAAATTCCAACAAGTCCTCTTTGGTTTACAGAGGATTCTGCTCTTGTTTCTGAAAGTCTGACTCTCAAGTCCCATAAAAAGTTACACATAGCATAGAAGGGATAGCATGCTACTGAGGTGTTTAGGTCTAGAACTATGATAAAATAGTCTCAGTCTCTGAATTCAAATGAGAGAATAAATCAAACCAGATGAAACTAAAACCAGAAACTGCATAAAAGGGGTCACCAAAGTCTCCTTTCCTACTGCATTAGGTTCTCACCGAGTCTACGGGTTTCTGGGAAGGCCTGGTGTGGCTGACTTTTGGATTGGCCATGGACGATGTTTCCACTCTAACCTCACTGGGGGTGGGGCAGCCGCTGTGGCCCATCCCACCACTCTCTGCCTTTGCTTCTCTGCGGCTGGACACGATGTAACTTACTTCTTTGCTCAGGAAACCCTCAATTACCTGAAACCAGATCACAGAAGTGGTTGAAAACCAAAAAGCAGACATAGAATTGTCAATATTAAGAGGTTGGGAAAGGAAATCTTGCCTGCCAGAAGTTCCAGTATCAATGTCTTTAAATAGACTAAATGCAGTTCTATACCAAGTCCCAAGAAGACATCATCCTGAAATATAATAGAGTTTATATAATAATACAGATTTTTGTCTCCAGAACTGCTGCTCCTGAACCAGCAGCAGAAAGCCATAGGCTTTGAGTTATATGATCAGTCTGAGTTTGCATGCACCAAGAACACATTGAAGGGGCCAGACAGGATTAAGGGTAGCTTGGTTAAGCCATGATTTTTCCATGTAAGACACACTGGGAGATCCAAACACTGCACCTGTAATCTCAACCACAATACAAAAAGAGCCTGAAAAATGAAATAAAGACGAGGAAAAAAAAAAAAAAAAAAAAAAAATATAATAATACAGATTTTTGTCTCCAGAACTGCTGCTCCTGAACCAGCAGCAGAAAGCCATAGGCTTTGAGTTATATGATCAGTCTGAGTTTGCATGCACCAAGAACACATTGAAGGGGCCAGACAGGATTAAGGGTAGCTTGGTTAAGCCATGATTTTTCCATGTAAGACACACTGGGAGATCCAAACACTGCACCTGTAATCTCAACCACAATACAAAAAGAGCCTGAAAAATGAAATAAAGACGAGGAAAAAAAAAAAAAAAAGAAAGAAACAAGACAGTTTTAGCAAATACTTAGCTGCACAGGTATCTGCTCACTCTACAAGGCTGTAAGCCCCTCATGGGCACTGAGAAGGTCTGTCTCATCTTTGTATTCCAAGAACCCAGCATTGTGCCTGAAACACAATGACACTTAACTCACATTTGTGGGAAGAAGAGAAGTGGTGGGCTAGCTAATGCTTAATGACCAACTCTATGGGAAAAAAAAAATCCCTGCTTTGTACATTTGCCAATTTCTGGGGAGTCATACCTGACATCACTGAATGAGGACCTGGGAAAGATAGTAACAATTGGCTCCTGCCAGGTCCAGCACACTACTGAAAATAAAGATAGGTGATGTCTCAAAAGGGTGACCGGATGAGAAACCTGGCATTTAGGTTAAAAAAAAAGTTCCTCAAAAAGCTAAATGTAGAGTTAATATTCAGCCCAGTGATTGCATTCTTAGGTATACACCTAAAAGAATTAAAAACAGGTACTTGAACAGATATTTGAATGCCAATATTCACTGCATATTATTCATAATAGCAAATAAATGGAGACAACCCAAATGTCCATCAACAGATGAACAGATAAACAAGATGTGGTACAGACATGCAATGGAATGTTATTCAGCCATTAAAAAGAAATGAAGTTCTGACACATGCTATAATACAGATGAATCCTGAAAACATTATGCTGAGTGAAATAAACCCTACAAAAAAGGACAAGTATCAGTGATTCTGCTGATATGAGGTTATCTAGAACAGATAAATTCATACAGATGGAAAGTAGATTAGAGATTACCAGGGCTGGAGAGAAAGGAAATGGGGAGTTATCGCATAATAAATGCAGAGGTTTGGGTTGATAAAAAGTTTTAGAAACAAACAGGGGTGATGGTTACAAAACAGTATGAAGGTAATTAATACCAATGAACTGTATACTTAAAAATGGTTAAAATTGGGGCCGGCCCGGTGGTGCACTGCTATAGTGCGCCGCTTGGGAAGTGCGGCGGCACTCCCGCCGAGGGTTCGGATCCCACATACAGACCGGTTCCCGCTCACTGGCTGAGCGAGGCGCGGGAGCAACACCGAGGGTTGCGATCCTGTTGCCGGTCCCGGTCCGGTACGGGGGCGACACTGAGGGTTGCAATCCGTTGCCGGACACGGAAAAAGACAAAAAGGAAGAAAAAAAAAAAATGGTTAAAATGGCATATTTTATGTTACATACATTTTACTACAATTTTAAAAAGGCTTTAAAGTTATGGCTTGAAGGATTACATCTATCTTCTTTAATGCAGCAAAACCAAAAGTTAGAGGGTGGGAGTGGGGCAATGGTTATCCTATATAAATATGGTAGATTGTTTAATGGCCACACATTCCTCCCATCCTGTATACCCAACTCCTTTGCAATGCGACTTTGCTGTTCCTCCTATCAGGAGGTGGAGCTTTTTCTTTTTTTTAAAATAATTTTCTTTTTTGGGCCGGCCCCGTGGCGCACTCGGGAGAGTGCAGTGCTTGGGAGTGCGGCGGCGCTCCTGCCACGGGTTCGGATCCTATATAAGGATGGCTGGTGCGCTCACTAGCTGAGCGCGGTGCCGGCGACACCAAGCCAAGGGTTGCGATCCCCTTACCGGTCACAAAAAAAAAAAATTTCTTTTTTTCTTTTTTATTGGAATGCCAGAGTGGATGGAGCCTATTTTTCTATCCACCTGAATCCGACTCATTTTGACAAATAATATATGGAAAGTAGTATGTGTGAATTCTAGAAGCCTAGGCCTCAAGAGGCCTCACGACTTCTCCTTACACCTCCTGGGAAGGCTGCCTTAAGACCACTGTATAACTCAGCTGGTCTAGCTTACTATATATACATACGATGTATATAAGAAGATTTTAATTTATGAGAAGCCACATAGTGCCAGATGTGTGAGCCAAGCCATCTTGGTCCTTCCAGCCCCGCTGACCCACCAGCTGAATGCAGCCAGAGAACTAAGCCCTGTTGAAACCACCAGGGAAACCACCCAGCCAACCTAAGAATAGTGAGAAATCATGAATTGTTATTTTAAGCTCAAGTTCTGGGGTGGTGTTTTTTTTACACAGCAAAGGGTAAGTGACAGAAAAGACTAAAAGTTCAAAATACAATTATGGACCAGTCTGGGTATATATTCCTCATTCTGTCTATCCCCACTGCTGAGTTTCTGCACTCCTCAGTTTCTAGTTAGTTTGACAGCAAAGAGCCTCTGCATTCCAAGCCTATTTGTGCAGTTTCTCCTGTTACTAGTACTACCACACTATTTTCTAAACACAAGAGATACCCATCAACTCCTTACTAAAATTACCATATGACATATGCTTTAAAAATATTTCAATGGGCTTAAATACAGCAAATGCTTTTTATCCAAAGTTGCTCACCACAGTGTTATTTCTAAGAGCTAAAAATTAGAAATGATCTAAATGTCCATAGGGCAACAGTTGTAAATTTATAATCCACTCAAAAGAATATTGTACTCCCATTACAAATAATGCATATGAAGGGCAGTTAACAGGAAAGTGCTAATGCTTTAAGCTTATGGGTAAAAAGTTGATAATCAGAAATGTATTCATGATCATAGCTACACAGAAATAAGCATAAAAAAACAAAGGCAGGATAGAGACCAAAAGTAGATGAGTGTTTATCCAGGGCTGGGGGTATTCCAGGGATATGGGGAGTGACTGATAATGGGTACAGGGTTTCTTTTTGCGGATGATAAAAATGTTCTAAAATTGGCTGTGTGATCACACTCCTTGTACATCTCTGTGAATACATTAAAAACCACTGAACTGTGCACATTAGGATGGGTGAATTTTATGGTATGTGAATTATATCTCAATAAAGCCATTATGAGAAAAGAGAAAGAGAAGAAAGAAAATACATAAAAATGCTGGTTGTCACTTGGAGTAGTTCCACGTTCTCTAAAATTTCTAGAATAAATAGACATTACTTTTCCAATTAAGAAAAAATTTTAACTTTATTTAAAAACTGTTTTATTCTTAAAATTCCTTTGGAAAATGTAGTGACGCCACTGAATATATACCTGAAAACCACAGATATAATCCCTTTCTAGCTCCTGTCCTACAACCCACAAAGGCACATGGTATCATAGGAGAGAAGCAGGTTACATACCCCACCCAGCTGCTGAATGGCCCCTGTCAAAAACTGGAGATTCATGCTAGCAGGCAGATCCAAGTAAAAGGATTTTCCAGAAAAGGGTTGCCTCCCAGTACCTGGTGAGCTCTTCTGGCATTTTTCTAGACAACTGGAAACTCCTCGTTTAGCCCCTATAAAACAACAAAGAGCAAAATAAGAAGCTTGAGTTAAGAGAATCCCACAACTCAGACAACCCTCACCAACAGCCCAGTCTGGGTGCTATGCCCTGCGCTAGGCCCTGGGCACACAAAGACAACTGTGAAGCTAGTGCCCCTACCCTCACGAAGCTCAGATGTGGAGAAACTGGAACCCATATATACTGCTGGTGGGAATTTAAAATGGTGCAGCTGCTGTGGAAAACAGTTTGACAATTTCCCAAATGTTAAATGTAAACATATAACACAGCAATTCTACTCCTAGGCATATACCCAGGAGAAATGAAAAGACATCCAGTGAGACAGGTCAGACACAAAAGACCACAAATTGTTTGATTCCAATTATATGAAATGTTCAGAAAAGGCAAATATATAGAGACAGAAAATAGATCAGTAGTTGCTCAGGGCCAGGGTGGGAATGAGGAATGATTACAAATGGGCATGAGGTTCTTTTGGGGTGATAAAAATGTTCTAAAATTAGATTTTAGGATTAGTTGTGCAACTCTGTAAATTAAAAAATCATTGAAAGTGTACGCTTGAATGAATTTTAGGGTATGACTCAACAAAATTTAAAAAAAAAAAAGAAATCTCAGTGAATATACCCTTAAAAATTGTGCATTTCATTGTATATAAATTTCACATTAAAAGGAAAAAAAACTGTAAACAAATATAAAATTCTAGCCAATGCATGCTGACCCATTTAGAGGAATGGGTACTAAAATCTACAAATTTACTTGAAATGCATCAAAAAAAAATTGGATAGAAGAAAGAAAAAATGGATAGATATGTTATAAAACAAGTACAAGGCTGGCTGGTTAGTTCAGTTGATTAGAGTGCAGCCTTGTAACACCAAGATCATGGGTTCTGATCCCTGTACTGGCCAGCCCCCCCCAAAACAAAACAAAATAAAAACCAAGTACGTACAGTATATTAAAATGCCAATGATGGGCCGGCCCGGTGGCGCACTGGAGAGGGCTGTGATCCCGTTGCCGGTCCCGGTCCGGTACGGGTGCAACACTGAGGGTTGCGATCCGTTGCCGGACACGAAAAAAGACAAAAAGGGGAAAAAAAAAAAATAAAAAAAATAAAAAAAATAGATAAATAACTTAAAAATTAAGAATGGAAAAAAGAAAAAAAAGTTCTCATATACAGATAATAAGTTTCTGAAGATAAAAACTAAAACAAAAACCAGAATATTGTACTTTAAAATGAGGGGTTTGTGGATGCTCAGAAAAGAATAAAAAATAAAATGAGGGGTTTCGACATTTTCTTTTCTTTTCTTTTATTGGTTATGAATATTCATAGAGTAAAAAGCTGACTGTCACCACTTGTGTCCAAGATGTGATGGCCAGATTCATATTGGCAGCATGCCCATTACCACAAGTTGCAATTATAGTTTGGACATTTTGAAAAAACCTAAAATTTTTTGATTCCATGAATTCCTGCATCTCTCCTATCTACTGCCCAGTTGACTTTCAATTTGACCTCCTCCCTGCTTGCCTTGATAAGATACTGTTTTTCTTTTTCTGAGTTCCACATTACTTATTGTCTGTTCTCAATATTTTCAGCTTCATGTTCTGGTTTACTCTTTCACTGGTAAAACTCTGGCCTCCCAATTCACTGGGAATTATTTAGGAAAGGGAATTTGACTTACGCATCATCATTCCCCTAATGCTTATGCCAGAGCCTGCTCTCCCCTCTTGAGCTGGTACCTGATCCTCAAGCACTTACCTTCTGGTCTCATAAAACTCCCTCTTCCTGAAAGTCAATGGAAAGTCAGCTTAGCATTTCACAGAAAAGACCTTTGTTGGAAGTCCTACCTCCGCCTCTTACTAGCTGTGTAAACCTTGGCAAGTCATAATCTCACTTAGTACTATCTCTGAATCTGTTTCTTCACTTCTGAAATGGTGATAATAATAAATACTCACTTCCATGAGCAGTTCATATGGAGTAAATATTGTAAATTGTGTCAGGTAATGGTATTGGGATATTCAAAATACTTAACTGATACATCATAGGCACCAGACACTCATAATAGAGACTGGCTAGAAATATCTGGGATAGCCATACCAGAAGTACCTGTTGAATGTCAGCCCTAGGCATTATATCTATAGCCATTTTGGATTACTCCCCAATGCTAACTTCTCCAGAAGGTTTTCTCAGGACTTATCCCTTTTGACTTTCAGTTCCAACAAGACAATAAACACACAAGGCCTGCTGACTTCTTCCTTGGAATTTAAACCTAGGGAAGCCAATGAAGAAGGAATTAGAGGGATCCCCAGACCAGACACTGGGAGGCTGGGGTGAACAGCAAGCATACAGCTGAAGAATGTCAGGACTCAACAGGTGGGTGACAGGCTTTCTATTTATGCTGAGCAAGTCACTGCCTGCCCTGTTGCCAGTGCCAGGTAAGCAGCCCAGGACCAACTAGAGGCAGTAGGGTAACATCAGGGCAGTGTTGGAGCTTAGCTTGGGGTGAATATGAACACGTATGTGAAACAAACAAGAGGTCAAGCGGTAAGTGAGCTGGTTGCACCTGAATGGGTCTCCCTCCTCACACCCCTCCATTTGGTAAGTTAGATAATTACAACTCAAGGAGACAGCTCTTGAAAAAGAACAGTACAAAGAAGTGTGTGTGTGTGTGCGCGCGCGCACGCGCACGTGTGCATTAGAGGAGCACAGGATGTTGCTGCAAATGGGGAGTGGCTGAGCCCACATTCCAAGGGTTCATATAGCTTGGGAGGTTTTCTTCTTCTATCCAACCCCAATCCCTAAACTCAATGAAGGGGTACGAGATAGGGTCTAACTTTTAAATCTTCCTTCCAGGCGCACATTACCAATCAGAATGGCTAACAGTCCCAAGGAAACATTAGCTTATGAGAAAATGAGGCAACTGAAGAAAGCAAGTACTATAAAAGATGCTTTCTCTGGTATAGACTGTCTATCTGTAATAAGTGATGGAGCAGACAGAAAAAAGAATTTTAAAGTATAATAAATTACCTCAAAAAGCAAAGGAAATATGCTGGAAACATAAAGCAGGAACAGCAGTTAAAGAAAAGAATTAATTGGAGATAATGGACATGAAAACCATTGTAGTTAAAATGCCTCGAATAAGAAAAAGACAAATAATCTAATCTAAAAATAGGCAAACATTTTTTTGCAGGGGGCTGGTCAGTTATTTTGGTTGGTTAGAGCACAGTGTGGTAACACCAAGGCCAAGGGTTCAGATCCCCATACTGGCCAGCCACCAACCAAACAAACAAGTAAAAAAAAAAAAAAACCAAATGAATAAAAAATAAAAATAGGCAAAGGATCTGAATAGACATTTCTCCAAAGAAGGCATACAATTGGCCAATAAGCACACGAAAAGATGTACAAGATCATTAACCACCAGGAAAATGCACATGAAAACCATAAAAAGATATCACTTCACACCCATTAGGATGGCTTTAATCAAAAAGACAGATAATAACAAGTCTTGGTGAGGATGTAGAGAAATTAGAACCCTCATACACTGCTGGAGTGAATATAAAATGGTCCAGCCACACTGGAAAACAGTCTGCTAGTTTCTCAAAGGTTAAACATAGAGTTACCATATGACCCAGCAATTCCACTCCTATGTATACTCCGGAGAAATGAAAATACATGTCCACATAATTTGTATATGAATGTTCACAGCAGTATTATTTATAATAGCCAAAAAGCGGAAATAACTTGTATGTCCATCAACTGATGAATGGATAAATAAATGTAATACATCCATACAATGGATTATTATTCAACAATAAAAAGGAATGATGTATTGACACATGATACAAGATGGATGAACTGGGAAAACATCATGCTAAATGAAAGAAAGCAGTCATGAAACACTACATATTATATGAAATGTCCAGAAGAGGCAAACGGGTAGAGACAGAAAGGAGATTAGTGGATGCCTAGGGCTGGGGGTCAGGGGAAAATTGGAAGTGACTGATAATGGATGTGGGGTTCCTTCTTGGGGGTAATAAAAGTGTTCTAAAATTGACTGTGGTGATGGTTACACAATCCTGTGAATATACTAAAAGCTGCTGAATTGCACACTTTATATGAGTGAATTGTGCGGCATGTGAACTATATCTCAACAAAGCTGTTATGAAAAAATTTTTTTTTATCTAAGCTGTTTTTTTTTTTTTTTTTTTTTTTTGCATTCCAGAAGAGGCAAACGGGTAGAGACAGAAAGGAGATTAGTGGATGCCTAGGGCTGGGGGTCAGGGGAAAATTGGAAGTGACTGATAATGGATGTGGGGTTCCTTCTTGGGGGTAATAAAAGTGTTCTAAAATTGACTGTGGTGATGGTTACACAATCCTGTGAATATACTAAAAGCTGCTGAATTGCACACTTTATATGAGTGAATTGTGCGGCATGTGAACTATATCTCAACAAAGCTGTTATGAAAAAATTTTTTTTTATCTAAGCTGTTTTTTTTTTTTTTTTTTTTTGGCATCTGGCTGGTCCAGGGATCCAAACCTTTGACCTTGGTGTTACAATACTGCACTCAAACCAAGTGAGCTAACTGGCCAGCCTCTGGAAAAAAAAAAATTAAGCCTCAATATTTGCACAGTCTCAAAGTATCTCTCTGTAAGACAGTTTAACTGTAAAAGGTAAAACAGTAACTTTACAGTGGAGAAACCCAGCAGACATCACTTTAATCAAGTTATCAAAGTTAATGTGACTAATAATGACACTTATCCTCATCAGGTGCCTCTTGTCACCATGTGCTAGGAAAGGCACAATATCACTTCTGTGCCAAAAATGCATAACCTGGGTTCAATCATGAGGATGTATCAAACAAACCCAAACTGAGGGACATTCTGTTCTTCAAAAGTATTAAATTCATGAAAGACAAAGAAAGAATAAGGACCTCCTCTCAGGAGGAAACTACGGAGATATAACAACTAAAAGTAATGTGTGATCCTGGATTGGATCTTAAGCCAGAAAAAGACATTGGGGGACAATTGGTAAAATATGAATAAGATCTTTATGTTAGTTAAGAATATTTAGTTTCCTGACTTTTGTAATTTAATTATGGTTAAATAGATGTTAATATTTGAGGGAAGCTGAGTAAAGGGTATACAGAAATTCTCTGTTTTTGAAACTTTTTTGTAAATCTGAAATTTTCTTTCTTCGTTTTTGGGAGCTGGCTGCTATGGGGATCTGAATCTGTGACCTTGGTGTCATAAGGTGTTGGGCCACGTTTCAATCCTGAGGCGCCTGACTGTGCATAGTTCCTGCTTCCTGGTGGTGGCCATTTTAAGCTTAAGTTCACTGTCGCCATTCCATTAGCGCTGGTATGCACGTACCCGATTGCTCCCAGTTCCGGGACCGGTGACTAGGCAACTTTTTCCCGCCCTGCCACTCAATTCGGGGCCGCCTCTAATTGGACAACTGCTTCTTCCCACCCCCTCACGCCATCTTCACCCCATCCTCGCCCGGTTCCCCTATATAAGCCCCAGTGCCTTTTCAATAAA
>NW_007727771.1:189537-210120 GCF_000696425.1 Galeopterus variegatus
CTGGCCCGGCGGTGTTCTTTCTCGGTCCCTGGGAAGGAAGGTCCTGGGGAGGAAAGGCTGGGCCAGCGACACTCATCATCCCGCTCAGCCCTACAAGCGACCTCCGGCTGGTCCGGGGTCTCTTCCCGCCCAGTTTTGTCGGCCTCTGGCTCAGGGAGGCCCGACAATAAGGCTGCACTCTAAGCAACTGAGCTAACCAGCCAGCCTAAATCTGAAAATTTTTTTTTTTCCTTTTTTGTCTTTTTTTGTGACCGGTAACGGGATCGCAACCCTCGGTGTCGCGCCCGCACCGCGCTCAACCAGTGAGCGGACCAGTCTCCATATGGGATCTGAACCCTCGGTGGGAGCGCCACCGCGCTCCCAAGTGCCGCACTCTACCGAGTGCGCCACCGGGCTGGCCCTGAAATTATTTTAAAATGAAAAATAAAAAGAAAAAATCCCACATCAATAGATGAGTTGAACATCATGACAGTGTGAGCTGGCAGATCAGGTTGAGTAACTGTCACAGAAGGTATCAGGAAAAGATAAGGGCCGGCCCGGTGGCGCACTGGATAGTGCGCCGCTTGGGAAGCGCGGCGGCGCTCCCACCTGAGGGTTCGGATCCCACATACAGACCGGTTCCCGCTCACTGGCTGAGCGAGGCGCGGGAGCAGCGCCGGGGGTTGCAATCCCGTTGCCGGTCCCCGGTCCGGTACGGGGGCAACACTGAGGGTTGCGATCCGTTGCCGGACACGGAAAAAAACAAAAAGACAAAAAAAAAAAGGAAAAGATAAAAAAATGGACAACAGAGAATATAAAAGATGCAGGAAGAGAAGTGTTAAAAACAGCAGAGGAGTTGCTGAGGGAAAAAAATAATGGAGAAAATACTTGAAGAAATAAGGCTCTGAATAAATGTGGAGTTATGAATATAAGAAATTCTGTTCTCTCCCCAAGTCTCACTGAAATAACAGAAAAAAAATAAAAATGGACAAGGACACTGGCAATAAGATGACAACAGGCAAGAGATGCTATACAATTTTGGAAGCTGGAAAGTAGATGGGTGAGTGAAAGACAGGAGAACAGAAAAAGCCAAATCCTAAGCCAACAAGAAACAAATTGATCAGAGCTGAAAGGCCCTAAAATCAGAGGGAGCAGATATAGTAGAATGCTAGAATAAAACAGTGGGCTAAAAAGAGGATTATTTGAAACCCTTTAAAAGGTACCGTTAGCTAGCTGGTTTAGCTCAGTTGGTTAGAGCATGGTGCTGATAACACCAAGGTCCAGGATTGATTCCTGTACTGGGCAGCAAAAACAAACAAACAAACAAACAAACAAACAAACAAACAAACAAACAAACAAACAAACAAACAAACAAACAAACAAACAAACAAACAAACAAACAAACAAACAAACAAACAAACAAACAAACAAACAAACAAACAAACAAACAAACAAACAAACAAACAAACAAACAAACAAACAAACAAACAAACAAACAAACAAACAAACAAACAAACAAACAAACAAACAAACAAACAAACAAACAAACAAACAAACAAACAAACAAACAAACAAACAAACAAACAAACAAACAAACAAACAAACAAACAAACAAACAAACAAACAAACAAACAAACAAACAGACTCTCAGAATCCTTTCCCATCCCAGCAGAAGACTAGAGCAGTGGTTCTTAACTGGGGGAGATTTTGCCCTCTCCAGGGGAAATCTCAATGTCTGGAAACATTTTTCGTTGTCACAACTGGGAAGAGGGGTGTGCTACTGGCAACTAGCAGGCAGAAGCCAGGTGCTGCTTAGTATTTACAAAGTATAGGACAATCCCCCATGACAAAGAATTATCTGGCCCAAAACGTCAATAGTGCCAGGGATGAAAAAACCTTGAATTAGGGCCGGCCCAGTGGCTCACTCGGGAGAGTGCGGTGCTGATAACACCAAGGCCCCGGGTTCGGATCCCATATAGGGATGGCCGGTTCGCTCACTGGCTGGGCGTGGTGCTGACAACACCAAGTCAAGGGTTAAGATCCCCTTACCAGTCATCTTTAAAAAAAAAAACAAACAAAAAAAACCCCTTGAACTAAAGGAACATTGGGCACAGGTGAGAGCAGGGATAAAGCCCCAGTGAAAAAAGGGGATTAAAAACTTGTCTATGAATAGTGAGACCTGTAGACCTCTTCCCCCAACAAGTCCCCAGACTGCTGACAATCAAGCTTATACTTACCAGGCAGAGGACTGGAGGACTCCTCTCTAGGAAACTGAATAGCCCAAGACAAAAACATACAAATTAGTGACACTGGAGGTCCCTCCTCGCATAAACTGCCAGGTCCCAACCTGATCACCTACAAGAGAGTCCACCAGCTCATAACCTTCCTCCCTTGAACTTCCAATTAGCATTTTATTGCCTCACTCTTAAATATGATTGGGTAACCAAAGATCATCAGACATGTAAAGAAAGCTTCTAACAAGAAATAAGGCTAACGGGCCGGCCCGGTGGCGCACTGCTACAGTGTGCCGCTTGGGAAGTGTGGTGGAGCTCCCGCCGAGGGTTCGGATCCCACATACAGACCGGCCGCTCACTGGCTGAGCGAGGTGCGGACGCAACACCGAGGGTTGCGATCCCGTTGCCGGTCCTGGTCCGGTATGGGCACGACACTGAGGCTTGCGATCCGTTGCCGGTCACAAAAAAAGACAAAAAGGAAAAAAAAAAAAAAGAAATAAGGCTAACAAACAGAAAAAAGAAGAGGAAACAGACAATGAAGAAAGCATAAAAAAACTAAAAAGAAACAAAAAACAATAACATTAATATTCTGGCAGAGACAAGGGAATACACTGCATCCATTAAACACAACAGGACACTGTAAGAAAGGAAACACAGAGAAGAAAAAGCTCTTAGAAATATTAAATATGTTACAGAAATTAAAAATTCAACAGAATTGGAGATTAAACTGAGGAAATTCTTCAGAGAATAGAATGAAAGACAAATAGATAGAAAATGTGAGAGAAAAACAAGAAAATCAAAGTATCATTTGATCCATGAGATCCAATAAAAGTTCCAGAAACAGAAAAGAGAAAATGGAAGGGATGAATGTTGAAGAAATAATGCTAAAAACTTCCCAGAACTAAAGAAAATGAGTTTCCAGTTAGAAAGTTTCCACCAACTGCCAGCTCCATAAATGAAAAAAAGTCTCACATTGAGGCACATTGTCATAGAATTTCAGAACACTTAAGAGAAAGGGAGGATACTGGCTTTCATTGAATGCAATATTAGAGACCAGGTAATGTAGAATCTCTCCAAAATAAAACACCTAAAAATACTGGCATGGGCTGACCAGTCAGCTCAGTTGGTTAGAGTTCAGTCTTATAAAACCAAGGCCATGGGTTCAGATCCCTATAGCAGCCAGCTGCCAAAACAAACAAACAAATAAATACTGGCTAAAATATAAATACAAATCCCATCTAACTGCTAAGTCCACAAAATAAATAAATAAGAGGATCCCAGAAGTGCCAAAAATGATGAGAAAACTGAAAACCACAGTAGTGAGAGCAAATGCTGACTGACCTTAGGGAGTTTGTGTGCTTAAAAAAAACGAAGGGTTTGGGATCGAAGAGCCAGATGGGCCCAGGAGAGAAGGTCTACGCCAGCCTAAAGTTGGAATTGAGAACTCCCATGTGAATTTAGGAGAAAGGTAAATGAGAAGATAATCCATCCACCAGAAGAAACAAGAAAGAATATTGTCTTTCTCAGCATGGGCTCTGCATGAAAGGGAAGTCTTCCCTAAGAATTCATAACCACAGGCCTCCCAGCAGTTTGGAATTCCAATTCATACTACTTGTTTGGTCTAAGAATCCACCATCACCACCTCTGTATTAGTCCGTTTTGTGTTGCTATAACAAAGTACTTGGAACTGGGTGATTTATAAAGAAAAACGAAATTTACTGCCTACAGTTTCTGAGGCTGGGAAGTCCAAAGTCCATCTGGTGGTGGCGACAGTTACCCAGGGGTCTCACATTGCAAGGTGGTGGAAGCAGAGAGAGCAAGAGAGGCATACTCTCTTCTTTTAAAGTCCTCTGACCACCATTTTTAATCCATTCACTACTGCAAGGTCCTACAACCCATTCACCTCTTCAAGGTGCCACCTTTCAATTACCATAATAGGATCTCCCGCCCAATTAACAGTCACAGTGGGGGCTAAGTTTCTAATACAGAAAACTTCAGGGAGTTTTTTTTTGGGGGGGGGGGGGAGGTGCCACCTTTCAATTACCATAATAGGATCTCCCGCCCAATTAACAGTCACAGTGGGGGCTAAGTTTCTAATACAGAAAACTTCAGGGAGTTTTTTTTTTGGGGGGGGGGGGCACAATTCAATTCACTACAACCTCCAAACATAGAAATGAATGTAAAAAGTAGTCCCAGCTAGTAACATCCCTGGCATACCTCACAGAATCAAATGCAAAACAACTCTAAAAGGACATACCTCAGTCCAAGGTTCTCAGAATTTCCTCAGATAAAGCATCATTAAACATTAGCTCACACTCTGACACTATAAAACACATGCAGGAAACAAAACACCATGGTCAAGAGCAGAAATGAGACAGTAAAATTAGATCCCAAAGAGCTTGAAGTAGAATTTTCAGATAGAGACTATAAAATAAATATTTAAAATGATATAAGAAACAAAAGGAAAAAGCCACACAGTACTAAATAAAAAGAAAAAAGAAAAAAGATAGGGGTAATAGAAATAAAAAGCCAATGGATTCATTAAAAAACAGAGTAAAGGCAAATGAAGAAAGACTGGCAAATTGGAAGACAGCTATGAAGCAATTACCCAGAATGCAACAAAGAGAGATAAAAATTGGAAAATATGAATAAGAGGTTAACAGACTTGGAAAATGAATTGAGAAGGCTCAACATACATTTAATTGGAATTCTGGAAGAAGAAAATGGGATAAACATGATATTTAGAGAAAATTGCTAAAATTTTCTGTAACTGATTACATGAATCTTGGTGTCAAAAATCAAAACGAGTCCCACAAAGGAGAAATAAAATTGAATCTATATTTAGAATGTAAATACAAAATGACTAAACAAAAACTACTACTTATATACATGAGGATAAGGAGAGAGGAGGGGAATGTGTGGGTGTTTGTGTGTGATTCAGTAGAGTTGGGGAAACAGAAAAAAATATCTATTTTCCACAATAGGCAGTCAATAAATATAATTTAAAATTGAAAACAACAAAAACAATAAAAGCATGCTATTATAGAGATAAGAAGATAACTACCAGAAGAAATAGCAAAGAGAGCTGTAAATGGTTGCACCCTAAGGAGTGGGAATCAGAGGATATGAAAGGAGGAGCAACTCCCACACTTCCTGTTCTTTTGTGATAGATTGTGGCCTTTTAAACTATGTAAACATAAAACTGTAATGAAAATGAAAACCATCCAAAATCCGTACATAATCATGCTATAGGGAATTTTAAGAACAAATATAAAAAGTACAATCTAAAATCTTCTAAAAACTAAAGCACTCAGTACAGGCCAGCCACCAAAAAACAAACAAAAAATCAGGGAAAAGCAGGAGGTTATTTACAAAGGAACGAGAATCAGATTGACATCAATTCTTAACAGCATCTACTTTTTGCAAAAAAGAAAATACTGTAATTTTTCAGTGTGTTAAAGGAAATTTTAATACAAGGGTGAAATAAAGATATTCTCATGCATATACGCGACATCAATTCTTAACAGCATCTACTTTTTGCAAAAAAGAAAATACTGTAATTTCTCAGTGTGTTAAAGGAAATTTTAATACAAGGGTGAAATAAAGATATTCTCATGCATATACGCCTCAGAAAGTTTATCACACAAAGCCCTGTTTTTAAAAACACTCTTGGAGAAGGCTCTCCAGCAAAAAGAAATACATCCAGAAGAAAGCAACAAGATATGGGAAGAACGAATGAATAACTTAGTAAAGTGCATTACAGTTTAAAAGGCAATAACCAAATGACATATCTGTTAATAATCCAGAACTAAAACTAGATGATACTGAAAGAAATGCGAGGGGGAACAGTACCAAGGGAAGTGACTATGTGTGCTAAAATGCCGCCAGTGGGTGGCATTGTTTAAGTTTACCCGTAAACTTAATAATTTCATGGTAAAAAATAACCATAAGTATAGGTTTAGTAAGTTACTCTATCCTGACTCCGCATCTTCTGCTAATCTTGTTCATAATATCTAACTCTTGTTTGACTTTTACCATGAATCTCTAAATGATCTATGACACCTCTCTCCACACACACACCCTCTCTCCAAACTGATTAGAAAACTCAAATAGGGCTGAAGTTTCTCGGCCTTTTCCTTCCAAGAGACCCTGGGGCAGGAGTAGCAACTCGGCCCTCGCATCCCTAGTTTTTTGACCCGTTACCCACCTAAATCCGGAGCCCGGAGGCTACTCTCAGCCATGGAACTCTCCAGCTCAGGCAATCGTCGCCTGAAAAAGAAGCACAAAACAGAAGCTCCACTACCTTAACCAGCCTTCTACCTCCCGTCCCTCTCGCCCCCACCGCCTACAAACCCTGCACAATCCGCCAACGTGCTCCCGGGAACGGCAAGACCCACATCCCGTATCAACTTCCGCGCCTCCTCCCAGGATCTCATCCCTCAGTCCCTCCGTCCCCTTCCCCCTCAACTCCCACGACCTCTTGGACACCGCTTGTACATGTCAATTCCCGTCCCTCCGCCCCCCGTGGGCTTCACTCCTGTGACCCTCTTCCCGGCCCCTAAATCCTCTTCAGCCTGCGCCTAACCGCTCCTCAGCTCCAACGCCTCTTCACCTCACGACCCCTTCCACCTTCCCTCTCAGCCGCTTCTCCCCTTCCCGGCATCCGTACCCTTCCCCGGCTCGCTCAACACAGTCTCGGCTCCTTCTCGGCACCCGTACTCCTTCCTCAAGGACGCCGTGTTACATTCGCGGGCTCCATGAGCTCTTTCAGACTCCCGGCTGTTCTTTCAGACCGCCAGCCGCTCCCGTGCAACTCCACTATCATTCTCTAGGAGCCCTCGGCCGCGGTTTCAGTTTAAATTTCCTGCTGGCTCCACCCCTAACGCGATAAAATAGCGCGAGACCTGCCCTACGGTGTCCCTGGAAGGACATCAATCCCACTCCTTCTCTTTCCACTTCCCCTTCCGCTCCGCCTTCTCTGATCGGCTCATGTCTCGGCTTTTCATTGGCTTAAGGGTTTTGTGCCTTAATGGTCCGTGAACTGGAGACTTGGCATCTTAGTGGTTCTTCACACTGCGCTGGTTTGAAATTCCTAGGAGTTAGGCTTCTTTTGTTATTTGTTATTCTAACATTTATTGAGCACTTGCAGTTTACATAAAGATTTCACAAACATACCATGTCATCTTCACATCTTTGTCACCCCCCCCCCCCCTTTATTGGCTTAAGGGTTTTGTGCCTTAATGGTCCGTGAACTGGAGACTTGGCATCTTAGTGGTTCTTCACACTGCGCTGGTTTGAAATTCCTAGGAGTTAGGCTTCTTTTGTTATTTGTTATTCTAACATTTATTGAGCACTTGCAGTTTACATAAAGATTTCACAAACATACCATGTCATCTTCACATCTTTGTCCCCCCCCCCCCCCTTTTCTCCTCTTACCTATCCAACGAAAAACTTCTCAAATGAGGTTTCTCCATTCCTCGCTACCTATCTTTCCTTAGTTGTCCAGGTCAACTGTGGCTTCCGCGTCCCTAAATACCATGGCCACATTGCTATCCTCATCGTATTCAACTTCTAGAAACTGGAATAAACTATTCCATCCTTGAGACATTTTCTCCTTCTTGCTTCCATGACTCAGCACTCTACCGGTTTGCACCTCACCTCAATGGCAGCTCCTCGATCTCCTTCGCTGGATCCAAAGCCAGTGTTCACCTATAAAAGTTGGAGTACGCCCACGCTTTAGGCTTTGCCCTCTTCCTTATCGCTCTAGGAGATCTCCTCCAGCTCCACTGCTTTACAATTCAGCTCTATGCTAATGCCTCCAAAATTTCTGTCTCTCTTTCAGTAATGGGCCACAATAATCAACCACATTGTATATCGACAAAATAAAATAAAAATCCCTCTAAAAAAAATTTTTTTTTTCTGTCGCTAGCTCTGACCTCTCCTTTGATCTCCAGACTTACATATTCAAGTGCCTCCTGGACATTTCAATTTGGATGTTGGGCTTAATATGTTCAAAACAGAACATTTGTTCCACACCCTTCCCCCGCAAAAAGAAAAACCCACCTGTTATCTCAGTCTTCTCCACCTCAGTACATGTCACCGTCATCCACCCAGTTGCTCAAACCAAAAATGTAAAAATTATCTTTTAGTACTTTCTCTTATGTCCACCCCTCTCCAAGAACAAATCCTACTAACTCTACCTCCAAAGTACATCTTGAATCAGACCACTATTACCACCCTAGTCCAAGCAAATATCATTTCTTGCTAAAGTACTTCAGTCAGCCTGTAACAATACCTTCCTGCCTCTCTGCAATATAATCCATTCTCCATGCAGCAACCACAGTGGTATTTTTTAAACACCATGGCAGATGTATATGTAGCATATACACTTGGTATCCCTTCCAGTGGGGCCCCTCCCTGCAGGGAGGTTATACATTCCAGCCCTGATGAGTTAAGTTTTGGCCATGTGCCTTGCTTTTGTTCAAGAATAAAGAAAAAAAAAAAAAAGTGACACACAACTTCCAAGCAGAAGCTTTAAGAGCCAGGATGGTTCATCATGTTCTCTTTTCCCCATCTCAGTGACTAGCAATGTCCCAGCTGCCATGTCAACTTGGGTTCCTTAGTGAAGATGACAATGAATAGAACCATGGGCAACCTGTAATGGATTTGCAGCATGGGCAAGAAATACACCTTTGTTGTAAGCTACTGAGATTTGGGGACGTTTTGTTACCATATCATAATCTAGCTCAAGGTTCTCAAAATGTTGCCTGGAACCTCCGTATGACAACCCCCTCCCCCAAGATTCCATGAGGTCAAAAATATTTTTACAATAATACTAAAAAATTACTTTCCATTTTCACTGTCATTCTCTTATGAATGTTCAGTGGAATATGCAGAAGCAGAAATGAGAATCCAACTGTTTTCTGTTAAACTAGGTATTAAAGAGATTTTAAAAGAGAAATGTAAATCAATCCATTCTTCTCACTAATTATTTTTGCTTTGGAAAATATATTTTCACTAAAAATACATTATTTATATTAACACACAGTGGGCTTATTTTGAGAGATCAGGCATGTTCAGGGTGGTATGGCTGTAGATGTTGGCATGGGCTTATTTTTAAATTAACAAACTAGTATTTAAAGTTTTTCTGTTTTAATTTTGAATATGGTAAATATCAATAAATATAATTTTATCTTATAAATATACTTATATACAAACATATATACCACATAAATATATGTTTGTATTTATAAATTTAAAAATACCCCCATTGTGGTAGCCAAGCTCCAAGATGGCCTGCAAAGATCTTGCCTCCTGATAGTCACACCCACATTAAACAGGGCTAGGTAACCAATAGGTTATTGAGCAAATGATAATATAACTTCTGAGGCTAGGCCATAAAGGCATTCTGACATCTGTATTCCTATTTCTTGGATTACCTGTTCTGGGGGAACCCAGATGTCATGACATGAGGACACCTGAACATATTTGTGGAAAGACTCACATGAAGAGGAATTGAGGTTTCCTGCTGATGGCCAGCATCCATTTGCCACTCATGTGATTGAGCCATCTGGCAAACAGATCCTTCAGCCCAAGTCAAGCCTTCAGATGACTGAACTTCATAAGAGAACCCAAGCCAGAAGATCCCAGCTGAAGTGCTCCCAAATTCCAGGCTCACGGAAACCCAGAGAAAGTAAATGATTAGTGTTGTTGTAGGTCACTAAACTTTGGGGTGATGCAGCAATAGATAAATAATATAAATAAAAACTAAAAAGCTATTTGAGATGTTCAATATTTTATAACATAACTGGACCTGAAACCAAAACTTTTTTTTTTTTTTTTTTTTTTTTTGTGGCTGGCCAGTACGGGGATCTGAACCCTCAACCTTGGTGTTGAAACCAAAACTTGCAGAATTGCTAACCTAGCCTCTCCTGACTGATGCACATAAAATCAGATCAAATTACTCTCCCTTTCAAAAACTCCCGATGGCTTCCCGTTTGTTCTTTTTTTTTTGTCCTTTTATTTTTTTTTTTTTTGTGACCGGCTGCACCGCGAGCGTCCCCGATCCGAACCCGCGGCGTTCCGGCTCGGCCTGTTCCCGTTTGTTCTTCTGACCATACTTCTCTTTTCTGTGTATTGAACAAACCAAACTCGTTCTTGTATTAGGACTTGCACTAATAGTTCCATTTTCCAGATCTGATCTTCTCTTTTAGGTTTCAGATCAAATCTCACTTTTTCAGATAGAAGTTCCCAGACCACCCAGTCTAACAGCCTGTCTATTCTTTGCCAGGCACACCACCTTGGTTTTTTTCTTCATAGCACTTACCACTATCAGAAAGTATCTTATTTTACTGGTTTATTGTCTATGTCCCACCACGCAAGAATGCAAGCCCATAAAATAAGGATGTACTCTGTTTTACTCACTGCTGTATCCTGAAAGTAAAGAACCTGTTTGGAACATATTGGTACTTAATGATTATTTGTTGAACAAATGAATGAATAAACCTCTGATCTTCAGGTTTTTTTTCATTTGTAAAATGACCAGAAAAATGTAGCTTTTACTAGCAGAAAATAAAATTTTGAGATAATAATTCAAACTTTTTCTCATCATTTTTCTTGATTCATATGGAGAAGGTGGCTTAGAATTTTTAAAAAGTCAATACATTTCAATTCATATTACAGAACAAGGGATGATTTCCCAGTATCTAAAAAACTTGTAGGGCCAGCCCGGTGGCGCACTCGGTAGAGTGCGGCGCTTGGGAGTGCGGCGGCGCTCCTGCCGAGGGTTCGGATCCCATATAGAGACCCGTCTGCTCACTGGTTGAGCGCGGTGCGGGTGCGACACCGAGGGTTGCGATCCCGTTACCAGTCACAAAAAAGACAAAAAGGAAAAAAATAAAATAAATAAATAAATAAAATAAAAAACTTGTAAAAACAGCTATAGAAAAGCCCAACAATCCGATTGAAAATAGGCAAATATTCACATAAAAAGAAATACAAAGAGCATTCAAATATTCTAAATCTCACTTAAAATAAGAGAAATGCAAATTAAACCTATACTGAAATACCATTTTCACTTAACAGACTGACAAAAATCAATTTTGCTAGATAGTGCCTAACTGCTTTACCTAAGGGTTGTACCAGATTCCTATGTAAGGCAATTTGTCATTAGCTAACAAAATGACAAATGTACATATCTTTCCACCTAGCAATCCCATTTCTAGGAGTTATTCTACAGATATACTCCACATATGACACAACTTAGGTAATAAAGGTATCTACTGCAGCATTGTTTGCAATAGCAAAAGATCTAAAGTAATCAAGATATTAACAGGCAATGGATTAAATAAATTATGGTACAGTGTAACACCATGCAGCTATAAAAAATCAAAATAATGGATCCCTGTACCAGCCAGCAGCAAAAACAAAACAAAACAAACAAAAACAAAAATAAACCAAAAAACACTTTGATATATAAATGTATTTAACTCACATCTTAAAAGACTGAGATCCTCAAATTGGTTAAAAAAGAAGCCCAGCTATGTGGTGTTTATCAGGCAAATACCTATGAAATAATGACACAGAAAAGTAGACAGAAAACGAATACAGATATGTTTATTTATTTTATTTTACAAATACATATGGAGTGATTATGATGGTCAAAGTTTTTTAAAGATAGTGGTTTAATTTTCATAACAACCTGTCAGGTAGACAGTAACTGTCCTCATTTTATAAATGAGAAAACTGAGGTTATAACTTGCCTGAGGTCATACAGCCAGAAAATGTTAGAGGTGGGATTTGAACCCAGGCAGCTTGACTTCAGAGTCCATGCTCTTAACATTGTTCTCTACTGCTTTTTAATTTAGCTGGCAAAATGTAGAAAACTGATATAGTGATATTAAAGTCTGACAAAATAGACTTTAAGCCATAAAGAATTATTAGGGATACAGGTGTCATTCCTTGATGATAAAAGAAACAATTCACCAGAAACTATAATAACCTAGAACTTATATGAATCTAACAATATAGCCTCAAAATATTTAAGGCAGGGGGCCAGCCCGTGGCTCACTTGGGAGAGTGCGGTGCTGATAACACCAAGGCCCCGGGTTCGGGTCCCATATAGGGATGGCCGGTTTGCTCACTGGCTGAGCGTGGTGCTGACAACACCAAGTCAAGGGTTAAGATCCCCTTACCGGTCATCTATTTTTTTTTGTCTTTTTTCGTGTCCGGCAACGGATCGCAACCCTCAGTGTCGCGGTCATCTTTAAAAAAAAAAAAAAAAATTTAAGGCAGAAATTGACAGAAATACAAGGGAAGACTGAAAGATCTATAAATATAAAAATTTTAACATACTTTTCCTCAAAACTGATAAATGGAACAAAAATAAAACAAAATTAGTAACATATAGAAGGTTAAATAATACAACTAACAAACTTTATCTAATATATATATAATACATATAACAAACTATCTATCTATCTATATAAAATCTCGTAGCCAACAATTAGAAAATAAACATCATTTCAAGCATACACAGAGTATTATAAAAATTGACTTACTGGGCCGGCCCATGGCTCACTTGGGAGAGTGTGGTGCTGATAACACCAAGGCCACGGGTTCGGATCCCATATAGGGATGGCCGGTTTGCTCCCTGGGTGAGCTTGGTGCTGACAACACCAAGTCAAGGGTTAAGATCCCCTTACCGGTCATCTTTAAAAAAAAAAAAAAAATTGACTTACACTAGGCCATTAAAATGTCAACCAATACCACAGAACTGACATCATACAGAACATATCCTATGACCACAATATAATAAAGTTTGAAATCAACAAAAAGATATTTTTTGGTTGGCTAGTTAGCTCAGTTGGTTGGAACATGGTGTTATAATACCAAGGCCAAGGGTTCAGATCCTTGTACCAGCCAGATGCCAAAAAAAAAAAAAAAAAGATAAAAAAATTTTTTAAAAGGAATAAAACAAATAAAATGCATGTCTCTGAAAATTTAAAACGACACTCTTAAATAATAGGAGAATAAAACAATGAAAATTGTAATGTTTAGAACTACAGCAATGAAAAACTACATATCAAAAGCTGAGATTCATTATAAAAAGTTGTAAAATTTAACTAACGTGCTAGAGGGAAATGTTTGATCTTAAATATATGCTTTTTTAGAAAATAAGAGAATACTAAGGTCAAGGGTTTGGATTCCCTTCACTCACTATCCACCCCCCCAAAAAAAGAAAGGAAGAAAGATTGGAAATGAATCAGCAAAGTGTTCAACCTGAGAATTCAGGAAATAAACAACAGAGTGAACATAAAGATTGTAGATGGTCAGAAATAACAAAGAATAGAAACTAATGAAATGGAAAAAGGAGAAAAAGAAAAAGTAGACTCCTGCAAATCAATATGGAAAAGACAAATTACCCACTAGAAAAATCCACAAGGGATATAGACAGTCAACTCAAAATGAGTAAAAAAAAATTTTTTTTGGCGGCTGGTGCAGGGATCCAAACCTTTGACCTTGGTGTTATAACACCTTGCTCTAACCTACTGAGCCAGTCCCCTGATGAGGAAATTTTAATGGCTGATAAAACACACAGAAAATGCTCAAACTTACTAATAATTAGTAAAATGCAAAGTAAATAACAATTAGATGCCATTTCACACCCTTTTGACTGGCAAAAGTTAAAGTATATTCACCAAAGTCCAGGGTTCAATCCCTGTACCAGCCAGCTGCAGAAAAAGAAGTACATTAAAACCAAGTTTTAGTACAAATGTGAAGAAAAGGAGGGAATGTAAATTGGGGCAAGTGCTGGCCGGTTAGCTAAGTTGGTTAGAGCACTCAAGGTATTGATAACACCAAGGTTAAGGGTTGGGTTCAATTCTTATAGCAAAAAACTGTGGAAAGCCCTTGGGAAAGAAATTTGGTGACACCCAGTAAGGTAGGTACATGCCCTTCAACTCAACAATTTTAATCTATGTATAGCTCGGAGGAATGATCTCCCAAGAGAGGTATGCCTCAGGCACATAATAATCACAGAGGTACTGAAAGAAAGAAGAAAAACAAGTAAGCTTCACTAATACTTAGTAAGAAGATGGACATTGCTGCCCTACCTGGGCCTCTCTGTCAGACATCCTGGATTATGTAAGGCAGGTAAGGTAACTAGATAAGGGGTAAGGGAGAGCTTCATATCTGGAGGGGTTGTGTGTATATTCTTTCAGTGTCCTGTGGTGTGTTTGCTTTTCAGTGTACTATGCAGTGTACATATGTCCAGAAAAATGGATTTACAGATTATGCTATCTGGATTTAATTTTCTTAGCCCCCCAAAGTGAACAAGGGATTTAAGATTCCCGTGAAAAAGCAAGATTACAATTACAAATAACTAGTGATTAACACTCCAAGTACAAACTCTTAGGTTCAATAAACTCCGATCAATGTTGAGAAGGAGTCAACTGGCCAAGGAGTGAGATCACCTCTTTTCAAGGAAAACTCTTGCCATGAAGAGCATATTTTGAAGATAGATGTTTGGAAATGTTTTGATCATTAAGTGACTTTGTTTCTAATAACGGTGTGTGTGCTGTCTTTCAAAACAAAACAAAACTCACTGCATATTTAAAAATCTAGGAAACAATAAATAAATAAATAAAAATATAGGAAACAAAATTTTCTTTTTTTTTTTTTAAAGATGACGGGTAAGGGGATCTTAACCCTTGACTTGGTGTCATCAGCACCACGCTCTCCCAAGTAAACCATGAGCTGGCCCCTAGGAAACAAAATTTTCTAAACCATTTAAAAATCTTCCAGGCCAAAGGTTCAGATCCCCAAACCAGCCAGCCGCCAAGGAAGGAAGGAGGGAGGGAGGGAGGAAGTAAGGAAGGGAGAGAGGGAGGGAAGGAGGGTAGGAGGGAAAGGGAGGAGGAGGAGGAGGAGGAGAAGAATCTTCCAGAGAAGTATGTCACTGGGTTCTGAACCCATTTGTCAAAAATTTTAAAATGTAATAACTTCTGATTAGTTTGCAAGAACAACTGATAAACATCAGAGAAAAGAGAAATTTATTAGCTCAATTTCAATAAAAGCCTTGACAGATATGACTGAAAAATGAGTATCTAGGGCCAGCCCGGTGGCGCACTGCTACAGTGTGCCGCTTGGGAAGCGCGGCAGCGCTCCCGCCGAGGGTTCGGATCCCACATACAGACCGGTTCCCGCTCACTGGCTGAGCCAGGGGCAGGGAGCAACACCGAGGGTTGCGATCCCGTTGCCGGTCCCGGGCCGGTACGGGCGCGACACTGAGGGTTGCGATCCATTGCCGGTCATGAAAAAAGACAAAAAGGAAAAAAAAAAATGAGTATCTAGTTTTATTAAGTGCAATGATGCAAATTTTTTGAAAAATGGAGAATAACAGATATTCAAACAAGTAGATAGAATATTATAAGAACCCCAGTGTGTCCATCACCCAGCTCCATTTATACCTTCATCCATTGAAGAATCATTTGCAGTCATGACAGCCGTGAAAAGCAAGGATTGGAATAAATAGAACTTGGGCTGGCAGGTTAGCTCAGTTGGTTAGAGTGGTGCTGATAACACCAAGGTCCTGGGTTGGATTCCTGTACTGGCCAGCCATCAAAAATAAAATAAAATAAAATAAATAAATAAATAGACCTTAAAACCACACCTTTGAATGGCTGTTATACAAAGTGTCAAGCCAAAATTTGAAAAAAGTGATGAATACTTAACACTACTGAACTATACGTTTAAAAATGGTGAAGATGGTAAATTTTATATTTTACCACAATTAAAAATAAAAATAAATAAATAGGGGGAGTAATGAAGCATCTTCAACTATACTACTTTCACTAAGGGTTTTTTGTACCACAAATAAATATTTGTAACATTATTTACTTTACTTTTTAATCACCCTTTTTACAGTTCTCTTTTTGTATGTTTTATGATGCACTTACTAATTTGTTTTTTGTTTTTGTTTTTGTTGTTGTTGTTTTTGCTGGCTGGCTGGTACAGGGATCCAAGCCTGGACCTTGGTGTTATCAGTACCACACTCTGAGCTAACCGGCCAGCCCAGACATATTAATTTGATATAGCAGTTCATACAAATAATTCGTAAGTACTACATATTCATACATTAGGGTGCATGCCGGAAATATTTTTACTGCTAAGAGTATGTGGCAAAAATATGTTGGATGCTCAAAATATTTTTTTTTTTTAAAGATGACCGGTAAGGGGATCTTAACCCTTGACTTGGTGTTGTCAGCACCACGCTCAGGCAGTGAGCAAACTGGCCATCCTTATATGGGATCCGAACCCGCGGCCTTGGTGTTATCAGCACCGCACTCTCCCGAGTGAGCCACAGGCCGGCCCCACTTTCATTTTTTTTCTGTAGGCTTCCTGTTTGTCATCTGTCCATTTGAATTTCTTTAACCATGAGCAATTGTTTCTCTTATAATAAAATAGCCACTGAGGATATTCTTAAAACTTAGAGTCTGGAGAGGCTTCACTCAGTTTTGTGAGAAGCTTGGGGATGCCTTCAAAAACCTTTGTTCATTGTACCAATTTCACTTTCCTGATTTTGATATTGTGCTATAGTTATGTAAGATGCCATTACTGGTGGAAACTGGGCAAAGGTGTGCAGAACTCTATCTGCTAGGTTTGAAACTTCCTGTGAGTTTGTATTTCTCAAAAAAAAAAAAAAAATTCATGATACTTTTCTGGTTTGGGGCTCTGCACTGACTTCAAACTATAATCCTTGAGTCATGATGGCTCCCAAGTCTGTGAACTGACAAAGCCCCACCTGCAAGACTGCCACTGGATTAGAAGGAACATCTGAGGACTTGAAAAAGAGGTAAGTCTTTTCGGTGCTGACTCTGGCCTCTGACTCCATTAGCGTCACATTCTATCTCAGTGAGCACACAGAAGCCATGTGACTAAACTTCACACTATCTTGTATTTCTACACATGTATTTGTGACATTCACTTGTTATCCATTCATTTATATCATCCTAGTGCTAATAAGGGTAGAGAACTCTCTGAAGAGGCCCTTTGTAAGATTACAAGGCCCTTTCCTTTTTTTGTTTTCATCCTCTGAATATCTTCTATTTGAACTTTGTTGCTCAAGCCATTCATGACTCTCTGGAGGTCCCCTAACAAGCCATTGTACACAGCTGCCTGCATCTGCATCTGCCCCCTGTCTCCTTCCAGCTCTTTTGCCTAAAGAACTCTTATTCAATCTTTTTTTTTTTTTTCTTGAAAGATGACCGGTAAGGGGATCTAAACCCTTGACTTGGTGTTGTCAGCACCACGCTCAGCCAGTGAGCGAACCGGCCATCCCTATGTGGGGTCCGAACCCGGGGCCTTGGTGTTATCAGCACCGCACTCTCCCGAGTGAGCCAGGGCCGGCCCTTTATTCAATCTTCAAGAAAGTTCAAACTTCATCTCTGGGGGTTCCTGGATCTCCCACGTCCCCTAGCTTCCAACCCCACTCCAACAGATAAAGTTAACCCAATCTGGACATCCTACTGCATCCATTATACAAAACTCCATTAAAACATGTATCTCAAAATATTGTCATTATTTGCTTAAACATGTCTGTTCCCACTGGACTGAAGACCCCTTAAAGACAGAGATTTTGTGACACTCATTTTTCATTCTAGCCCAGGGTCAGGCGACTCTGCCAGAGGAGCTTTTGCCTCTGGTTAGGCTCACTCTCGCTGTGACTTTCTCTGCGTTTGTTTCCTTATCTTTAAAATGTGGACAATAAAAACATTTCTTGTCAGAGTTATAGGGAGGATTACAAAAGATAATGCATGAAAAGCTCTTAGCATAGTGCCTCGCAGAGGATAAAGTAGGCTCCTCTTAAATATTCCTGTGTAAGCGTTAAGTGAAAGAAATGACTTGACGTTGCCTGTTCATTTATTGAGCGCCTACTATGATACGTCCTGTACTGCGGTAAGTACAGCACGCTAAGTGCACAGAAGCAACCGCAGAACACTGGAGTGTTGTTAACACAGACTGCAGGCACTCAGGCAAGGTTTTCGGGAGCTTGCGTTTTGGTGGGGGAGGGGCTTGGAAAGGCGACGGTGGTAGTTGCCGGTAGCGACGACGGATAGTCCCCGCAGAGTCCACAGATTCCGGTTTGAACGCTGTGTGGGAGTGTGTGGCTGAGCACCCCACGAATGCGTGCGAAAGAGCAGCTCAGTGAGGTAGACGGAAGCGCTGGAAGTGAACTTCGGTTCTAGTCCTGTTTGGTTATTAGCCGCGTGACTTTGGCCAAGTTACCGAACCTCTCTGAACTTCCCCAATTGTAAAAAGAGTCTGTTAAGAATATTCACCTGTCAGGGTTCCTGTGAGGCCGCGTGGCCGCGAGTACGCCAATACGCCACTTAGAAGAAACAAAAAGCCGTAGCTTGTCCCTCCAGGTCAGCTGGGCTCTACGTCCGGCGCGCACGGGCGTGGGCTCCCTCTCTGGGCATGCGCGGTGGGCCAGCGGCGCCACCCGTCAGGCACCGCGGTAGACACCCCGGGGGCTGGCAGGACCCGGGCCCCAAGATGGCGGCCCCCAGCGAAGTGGCCGCGGCAGCCTCCCGCGGAGGAGATGGCGGGGGCGGCGGTTTTGGATCATGGCTGGACGGACGATTGGAAGCGTTGGGAGTGGACCGGGCCGTTTACGGCACCTACATCCTGGGTGTCCTGCAGGAGGAGGAGGAAGAAGAGAAGCTGGACGCTCTGCAGAGTATCCTCTCTGCCTTCCTGGTGAGTATCCCGGACACATTCCTTCAGCCTCAGGCCGGCATCTGAGGACTCCTTTCATACTTCGCAAACCCCTTCCCGTTCCTGGTGTCCCCGAGGCTCGGTGGTCTCACCTAGGAGAAGTATACACCTTCTCTGAGCTCTGGGACGCGGGGGAAGGAGATTGCTCCCCAACCAGGTTTTGGGGAACCTGAAGGTTGCAAGTGCATACAAAGGAATTGCTTTCCCTTATTCCTGGGGACAAGTCCCTCTCAGACGCCTGTGGGTGAGCTGGGGAGTGTTCTTCTAAAAGGCTTTGAAATGTCTAAATGGAAGTCTTATCATAAACATCTAACGACCAATTCCCAACTGTTTACAGTGTTTAGAGGGGGGAATAAAATGCTCTTGAATGTCTGTGCTCAGGGCTGTCCCATAACAAAAGCCTGCAGGAAGTACCCTCTTGGAGGTAGGAGTCCAAAAAAGGTAAGCTCGTGGTAAAAGTCTTTTTTTTGCCTTGGTGGAACTGAGCAAATGTTGTGCTTGATCCTTTACAATATTTAGAAATGTACTAGTCATGGTGGGGAGAAGAGGATGAGAGAGATCAGAGCTTTAAAGAAGAGAGATAAACTTGGTACTTAGCCTTTTAGAAGCAGATTCGGGAATTCAGAAATGTGTACTTTAAACTGTGTTTACATAGTAAGTCACCACGATGTCCATTTTTCCAACCTTGTCATTTCTTCCACCTTTATCTCCACTTCCCCCACTCCCAATACACACACTTATTAGAAGGATACTACAGATTAGAATAGTTACAGGTGATGCCTCTGGCTCTCCAACAAATTGTTTCCTTTTAAATTCAACAAGCTCAAAAACAAAATTTACTTGCATCATCACTAAATAATGTAGAAGCTACAGTTCTCACTGCATTTATGGTTTAGAGGAGATTCTAGAAACCGGACTGCTTCTATGAGAGCCATGTGTCCATCAAAGACTTTATTCTCTGGCATGGATCACAATGAACAAGTTTGGAAAATAAGCTGATTTATTATCCTCAAAACCAATTTTTAGGAACTACTAAAGAGGATCAAAAGGCAATATGAATATATATCTATACATACATATATAGATATAAATGTACCTACGGTTTTTCCCTAGGTTTCCATAGAGTAATGGTTAGGGTTAGGGTCAAGATATGCAGATACTCAAGTTTCTTATTATAATGACACAGTATTTGCATATAACCTACTCACATCCTCCCGTATCCTTTAAATCATCTCTAGATTACTTGTAATACCTAATATAATGTAAATGGTATATAAATAGTTATTATATTGTATTGTTTTAAAATTTGTATTTTTTTTATTGTTGTATTGTTATTTTTTACTGTTTTTTTTAACAAATGCTTTCCATCCACAGTTGGTTGAATTGGTGGATAGGGGGCCTGCAGTATAGAGGCCCAATTGTATACATACTTTGTTTTTTTAAAAGGAGAACAGGGCAGGGCCGGCCCGGTGGCGCACTGGATAGTGTGCTGCTTGGGAAGCGCGGCGGCGCTCCCGTCCGAGGGTTCGGATCCCACATACAGACCGGCTCCCGCTCACTGGCTGAGCGAGGCGCGGGAGCAACACCGAGG
>NW_007727771.1:210457-218749 GCF_000696425.1 Galeopterus variegatus
AAAAAAAAAAAAAAAAAAAAAAAAAAAAAAAAAAAAAGGAGAACAGGGAAGGGTAGAAGGCAGAAAGCATTTTTTCAAGTCCAAAAGTATTTTGCGGAAGCAGGGACAGGTGCTAGGGAAAAAATTACTTAAACTTGGTATAAGCGCATTTCATTGATTGGGCACATGGTTGAAATATAACACTAGTGCAGCTGTTCCAGATCCTTCTGGCAAGAACCTCTTTGAGTCCCAAAGCCTGCTGTAGTGAGATTGGACTATAAATGGGAAAACCTTTAACACAGCTTGTCAGGCAGCTTGGAAATTCAGTGGAAATACAATACAGTGGAATAAATTCTTTTCTTAGACCCTGATATTGCAGATTGTAGGGGGAAAGAGTCGGAGGCAAGTAATTTAAGTTAGTCTTTACTTCTGGGTGGCAAGTTTCTAAAGATTCCATTAAGAAGTTGTTAAAATAACTTTGGTACTCCTTGGTACTAGCTCCTTGATCAGTCCTTTTCATGGTGTCATTATTTGGAGGTCTGTGTCTGTTGATAAAGGCAGGCATGAGTTTGCCTTAGACTCTTTTTTTTTTTTTTTTTTTTTTTTTTGTAAGCCACAGACATCATTTTCTACGATTCATATGGAATGTATGCATTGCCTTGTGATATATCATATATTATTTCAAATTGTTACTTATTTTTTATATTGTTATCTAACTTGTCATCTACTTTTTTCTCTTTCCTAACTAAAATGTAAATCCTTGAGGAATGGACCAGGTTTTAAATTCTTCTCTGTATTCTCTCCTGCACTTCAGCATACTATATGATGAATAAGTATTTTTTTTTTTTTTTTTTTAAAGATGACCGGTAAGGGGATCTTAACCCTTGACTTGGTGTTGTCAGCACCACGCTCAGCCAGTGAGCGAACCGGCCATCTGTATATGGGATCCGAACCCGGGGCCTTGGTGTTATCAGCACTGCACTCTCCCGAGTGAGCCACGGGCCGGCCCTTGCCTTAGACTCTTAACAGTCTCTGTTGAAGTGGCAAAGTTATCTAGAAACAGATTTGGTTCTTTTTATTTGCCTCTTGTTGCATAAACTGCAGAAGACAAAATCATTTTTAAGGGTGGTTTTCCTCTCCTCTGCCTGATTTACATACTGTGTTTAATTTTCTCAAAGTTTTCCCAACCTTTTTTATGTAGAAACCGAGCCCAGTCAGAACTGGCCAGGAATTATATGGTGAGGCAGGGGTCCTCTCTGTGAAACAACTGAGAAGTATCTTTACAGAGCAAAAAGGTCCAATGAGTGTGGTGTATATTAAACACATAATTCAAAGTGCTGCTTTCTGTCTGTCATTCAGTCAGTCTGGCTGCACATAGTGCAAGAGCCCCTGACAGTTGTACCAAACCCCTTTCTAGGAAAAACAAAAAGCATAGCCAAATCAGTCACCAGATTGGGCTAGAATTTAATATTAAGAATTAAGAAGGGGGCTGGCCAGTTAGCTCAGTTGATTAGAATGCAGACTTATAACCCCAAGATCATGGGTTCAGTTCTCCATACTGGCCAGCCACCAAAAAAAAAGAAGTTTGTTAGCAACAACAATTTGAGGTAAGATTCAAAAATAATGGTATATAGTCACGAGCAAATAACAGTAAACAAAAGCTTTCTATCATCCTTTTCTTTACTCCCTCTCTCCAATATTACTTGCATTGGTTGATTGATTCATTCATCAAATTTTTATTGAGGGATTACTGCATGCCAGGCACTGTCCTAAGTGCTTGGGGTATCTCAAGGAACAAAACAGACAAATTCCTGCCCTCATGGGGTTCATTCTAGCAGGGAAAAACATTACAAATAAGTTATATAGTATTTTAGAAAGTGACAAATGCTAGGGAAAAATGAGCATTGGTAAGAGGATCGGGAGTAGAGTAGAGGAGTAGGTTGCAATTTTAAGTAGGATAGTCAGAGTGTTATATTTTATGGCAGTTGTTTATATACCAACCTTCTAAATTGTAAGTGTCGTGAGGCCAAGCACTATTTTTTAATTCATCTCTTAGCTCTCATCTTAGTGCCTTGAACATAGAAGGCACCTTGTGGATGAATAAATGAAGGAATGGATGAGTTAATTACTTTGGTTTAGGTGAGGAGACTAGGGAAATAGAACACTTAGTTCTCCAACAGCACCCTATCTTTTCACCTCTCCACTGTTGCTTTGTGTTGCTTTACCCCCCATGGATTTGTCATCCCCCCATGGATTTGTCACCCCACTTCCTCTGGGTGACAGAGATGAAAAGATTACTCAAAGCCCATCTCTTCTGAGCAGTGAGAGACCCCGAAGCGGTTAACTTCCCTGGAACCACCCAAGTGAAAGGCATCCCTTCCTTGGGAAATTAACCCAGAATTGGAGTTCTCTTCCTGCATTTATTTTCCAGACCAGGAAGTTACAGGAGGAGAGTATAGGTGGGGGTATAGTTTAACAGTATAGGCTGGTAACTTTCAGTGAAACAAGCCAGATGACATTCCAGTAAGGCAATTAAGTGGTCCTATCAACACAAGCTTGATCTTAGCAAACATTCCTTCTTACAGCAATTTCTCGGTATCTTTACATAACAATCAGTAACTAGTCTGTCCTTGAGCCAGCAACCTTGCTGTGCCACAAATCTTTATCTTATGCCAGAGACTTATAACCTGAGGAAAATTTCCAGTCCTCCACAAGGTCAATATTTGAAACTGCAAGGTTTTGGAAAACCAGGCCCTGTGAAGTACATATGCTTTATAGTATATTCCACCCTCCACTCCTTTTCTTGTCTTTTTTTCTTTTCTTTTTCCTGCTGGGTGGCTCATGAACTATTGGTACTCTGGACCAAAGAAGTTCTGTGTGTCTAGCATGTATGCTGAAATGATGCAAGGTAGAGGAAGGAATTCTTGGTTGGGTACAAAATAAAGATATCCACAATAAGTCTGTGTTCTGACTCTTCTTTTCTTTGGGAAATGATATAATATGGTTAAGAACATGGGCTTTGAGCTGGACTGCTTGGGTTCAGGTCCTGTTTAATTAATTCATTATTAGTTGTATGACTTTGGGCAAGTTTTTTAACCTTTGTGCTTTGGTTTCCTCATAGATAAACTGAGAATAGTGATAGTACTTCATGGGATTGTTTTAAGAATTGAGAATTCTCAGGGCTGGCCCGGTGGCACACTGGAGAGTGCGCTGCTTGGGAGTGTGGTGGTGCTACCGCCGAGGGTTCGGATCCCATGTGGAGACCGGTTCCCGCTCACTGGCTGAGCGCGGTGCGGGCGCAACACCGAGGGTTGCGATCCCGTTGCCGGTCCCGGTCTGGTACGGGCGTGACAGTGAGGGTTGCAATCCATTACCCGTCAGTAAAAAAGACAAAAAGGGGAAAAAAAAAAAAAAGAATTGAGGGGCCGGCCCGGTGGCGCACTGCTACAGTGCGCCGCTTGAGAGTGCGGCGGCGCTCCTGCCGAGGGTTCGGATCCCACATATAGACCGGTTCCCGCTCACTGGCTGAGCGAGGTGTGGGAGCAACACCGAGATTTGCGATCCCGTTGCCGGTCCCGGTCCGGTACAGGCGCGACACTGAGGGTTGCGATCCGTTGCCGGACACGAGAAAAGACAAAAAAGGAAAAAAAAAAAAAAGAATTGAGAATTCTCATGTAAAGTTTTCAGAATAGCGCCTGACACATGGTAAACACTTAGTAAATGTGAACTCTGACACCTTGCCCTGAGGTATAGAATATGAAGGTGGTGAAAGCAGCCATAATGAAGATGGAGGGAAATGCCCATATTTGTTCAATGCTTATTCCTTGCCAAGTAGTGTAGACGCCTTATACACGTTTCATTTATCTTCATTAAAATCCTGGGTAGGGCTGGCCTGTGACGCACTTGGGAGAGTGTGGTGCTGCTAACACCAAGGCCACAGGTTCGGATCCCTATATAGTGATGGCTGGTTGGCTCACTTGGGAGAGCGTGGTACTGACAACACCAAGTCAAGGGTTAAGATCCCCTTACTGGTCATCTTTTTAAAAAATTAAAAAAAAAAAATCCTGGGTAGATGTGAAGGTCAAAAGTTAGGAAACTTGCTCATAGATCTGGGATTTGAATTTAAGTGTGCCTGACATGAAAGCCAGTGTCATTTTTGTTATACCATGTTAAGGAATGTTGTAGAATGTGCATCCCAAACAGAGGCATGTTTGGATAGGAGACTATCTGCTCATTTATTTCTTCTATATTATGTGTCAACAAGCTCATGGTTATGTGCCAGCATGAAAGTTGATAAACCTTGGAGAATATTCTGAATTGAATTTATCAGCCTAGGAAGATTTCACAGAGGAGTATTTTGATTTAGGCGACATTCTTTTGTTCCAAAAGAATGAGGTGGGTGGGTGGATGGGGAAAGGGGAGATGTTAATCAAAGGGAATAACATTTTAGTTAGACAGGAGGAATACGTTTTAGTCATTTTCTACACGTAATGATGACTGTAGTAATAATATATATTTCAAAATTGCTAAAAGAGTAGATTTTAAATGTGTTCACCACACAAAAAATGATAAGCATGTGAGGTGATGGATTTGTTAATTACCTTGATTTAATCATTCCACATGTAAACATATATCAAAACATCACACTGTAACCCACAAATATATAATATTTATAATTACTGCCTACCAATTAAAAATAAAATATCTCTAAAAAAGAGATTAAGTTAGTGGGTAGGTATCTTTTCCTGGAACTTGGCAGGATGGAGTGGGTTCTCTTGACCTAGCAGATTCCGGGACATACACAGAGGATTACTTCTGTGCCTAGAACCTCAGAAGAAAAACATACTCTCTATTCTGTGGCTTGCTTTCCATCTCTGGCAGAGAGAGCTGTGTCCTCTGCATAGACCTTTTTTTAAGCTGCTATTGTTTTTGAGTGCTCTCCCAGGAAATTAATTGGTTTACTTTTCCAACTAGGAAGAAGATTCTCTTCTTAATATCTGCAGGGAGATTGTGGAGCGATGGTCAGAAACTCAGAATGTTGTCACCAACGTGAAAAAAGAAGGTAGAGTTGTCGTTTTTATGTCTAATGTCGAGTGCCTTTTCCATCAGCCTTTACTGTAAAGCTGTTAGGGAGACAGTTTTGTTTTTTTTTTCTCCTTATTTGTCTTTTTTTTTTTCGTGTCCGGCAACGGATCGCAACCCTCAGTGTCGCGCCCGTACCGGACCGGGACCGGCAACGAGATCGCAACCCTCGGTGTTGCCCCCGCACCTCGCTCAGCCAGTGAGCGGCTGGTCTGTATGTGGGATCCGAACCCTCGGCGGGAGCGCCACCGCACTTCCCAAGCGGCGCACTATCGCAGTGCGCCACCAGGCCGGCCCAGCGAGACAGTTTTTTATTTTCTTCTTTGGATACTTTTTTTCTCTAAGATAATTTACACTGGCAGATACCCAGCACCTTGCTTTAATTTTTTACTGAATATTGTTCTTTTTTTTCCTCCTTTTGCATTTTTCCATTTCAACTGACGACAGTTATGTTCATTGTGGTTTTTACTTTTTTCTTTTTCATCCTCGTTCTACTGCCTCTTGTAGGTTTGCATTGCAGATTTAGGGTCAGCTATACTTTTTCCATCTCCCACCTTTTTCATGTTTTAATTCATAGCACAAATTATGCTTGGGATTTTGCTTATTCATCTTAACACTTTACCCTTTAAAATGGAAGAAAAATGGGCTAATATACTCACCATTAGGATGGTAAATTAGATGCAGAAAACACAAATCATAAGAGACAAACTTGGAAAGAAACTATTCTAAGCTCTCTGTGCTATTGGTTCTAACTCTTGGCTGTCTATTAGAATCATTTGACGTACTTGAAAAAAAAAAATGCCACCGCCTGGGTCACACCATTTAGCAATTATATAAACATCTTTGGGGTTGGGGCCTAGGGCATTGGCAATTTTTTTTTTTTTTTTTTTTTTTGTCTTTTTTCCGTGTCCGGCAACGGATCGCAACCCTCAGTGTCGCCCCCGTACCGGACCGGGACCGGCAACGGGATCGCAGTCCTCGGTGTTGCCTCCACGCCTCGCTCATCCAGTGAGCGGGAACCGGTCTGTATGTGGGATCCGAACCCTCGGCGGGAGTGCTGCCGCGCTTCCCAAGCGGCGCACTAGCGCAGTGCGCCACCGGGCCGGCCCCGCATTGGCAATTTTTTAAAAGCTCCCCTAGACAATGTGCAGCCAAGTGTGAGAACCACTACTGTACACCATTGCTTCCTTTCCTTGGGAATGGCAAACTTAATAGTTGATTTTATTTTAAAATATGGCAAAATAATCTAAGAATTTTACCTGGCATTACTATAAACATAAAAGGGACAGGCTTAAGTTGATTCTAGCTTCCTTCTTAGGTTTCTGAGATGAGAGGAGAAAGTTGCATTTATGGAGGCTTAATTTTCTGTGGTTCTTTTTTTGTTTGTTTTTTGCAGCTGACTGATATGGGGATTCAAACCTTTGACCTTGGTATTATAACACTGAACTCTAATCAACTGAGCTAATTGGCCAGCCCCAATTTTTTTTTTAAAGATGACCGGTAAGGGGATCTTAACCCTTGACTTGGTGTTGTCAGCACCACGCTCACCCAGTGAGCTGACCAGCCGTCTCTATATGGGATCCGAACCCATGGCCTTGGTGTTATCAGCACCGCACTCTCCCGAGTGAGCCACAGGCCGGCCCGAACCCAGCCCCAATTTTTTGTCATTCTAATGCAATGCTTTTCAAACTTGTTTTAAAAACAGGAGCACTTTGGGCCGGCCTGTGGCTTACTCGGTAGAGTGCGGTGCTGATAACACCAAGGCCACGGGTTCGGATCCCATATAGGGACGGCCGGTTCGCTCACTGCCTGAGCATGGTGCTGACAACACCAAGTCAAGGGTTAAGATCCCCTTACCGGTCATCTTTTTAACAAAAAAACCAGGAGCACTTTAATATATGACAAGTAAAATAAGGACTGCTGACTGGAGGTGGGTACAAGACGTAAAGCCTGGCTTGTATAGACTTTTCTTGCCTTTCTCATTGGTCCCTGAGGCACATCCTTTGTACCTCAGGGCTCTAAGGAGTCAGCAGGTGCCAGTGTCTTTAGTACAAATGCTGCCTGGGTGGACTAGTGGTTCATTGAGCTTGTTTTTTCTCATACAACCTTGTTGTCCCTCACTTCTACCATCTCCCAGATGAGGTACAGGCCATTGCTACCCTAATTGAGAAGCAGGCACAGATCGTAGTGAAGCCCAGGATGGTGTCAGAAGAGGAGAAGCAGAGAAAAGCAGCCCTCCTGGCCCAGTATGCCGATGTGACAGATGAAGAGGAATATCCTTTCTGGAGTTTTGGCACTATTCCCTGAGGCTCAAGCCAGAAATGTTTGCTGGTTTACCATGACCTCTGGGAACTTGCTAGTACCCTTCTATACAAGTTTAATTTTTTCCTCTAAAATGGCGGTGATCTATGGTGCTTTGTGGGTATGAGGAATGATGTTGGAATAGTTGAATGGGACTTAATTTTTCAATACATAATCAGTATATTCCTGAAAACTTCAGTGTAAAACAAATAATGCCTTAATGCACCATTTATATTGTGCTTTCAGAAAATAAGAGATAGCTGTGATTCCTTATATTTGTACAAGGGTACTTCAAAAAGTTCATGGAAAAACAGAATTAAAAGATAATATGAATCTTTTCATGCACTTTTCTGTATTGTGTAGTATCATATGAATAATCCATCTTTATATTCTTTTCTAGTCAGTAAGGAAATTGAAGAACTAAGAGACAAGTGGGTGATCAGAGACATTCAGAGAATTAGTGGCAAAACCAGGACTAGAACCTGTAAAATTTTGGGTGAAGGATTCCCTAAATTTAGAGCAGTTTCATTTGGATCTTTTTCTTTTTTTTATGTGACTACATATGAGAGGTCTTCAAAAAGTTCATGGAAAGGGCCGGCCCGGTGGCGCACTGGATAGTACGCCGCTTGGGAAGCGCGGCGGCGCTCCCGTCCGAGGGTTCGGATCCCACATACAGACCGGCTCCCGCTCACTGGCTGAGCGAGGCGCGGGAGCAACACCGAGGCTTGCGATCCCGTTGCCGGTCCCCGGTCCGGTACGGGGGCAACACTGAGGGTTGCGATCCGTTGCCGGACACGGAAAAAAGACAAAAGAAAAAAAAAAAAAAGTTCATGGAAAGATTCACATTATTAAAAAAAAAATTCATATTATCTTTTCATTGTATTTTTCCACAAACTTTTTTTTTTTTTTTTTTTTTTTTTTTTTTTTTTT